>NC_092860.1:56076480-56303207 GCF_032062135.1 Pyxicephalus adspersus
GGGGTAGGAAGGACTCTGTATGTACAGTTAGGTGAGAGAAGGAGACCCACACCACCCCCTACTTTATACTATGATAAGAGAGAAGGAGGGAAGAAGAGAGAAAAAGATAATTGAAGGAAAGGCGGCCATGGTGTTATCTTTACTCCATCAAAATATATTGTCAGTAATCCCAAATACTGATGGAAAAAATGTATTCCCCAATCATCAGCTGAAGAAATTACATGTCCAGTAGACTTGGCTGTTTCACAAAATTAAAGGTAGGCCCACTCGGAGTAGGGCTGAAGCACAGAATGACTAGACTCATAATGATGCCAGTCTCATCAGTGGTGAGGAAGCATATATTCCAAAAGTATTATAATAATATATAATACCACAAATTCGGTTTTCTGTGCAGCTTTCTCCCTCCCATCCCAACCCGGTTCGGTTGTGACATCAGTATTCTACTTGTAACTATCCTGATCATGACCCCCCATCATGACTTCAGTCTTTTCATCCTGACTGTGACCCCCATTATTCTGGCTGATCAATCTGTAGGCAGCAATGGTTCTTAAAATATTACCCATGTATATTTTAGAAGGTGGTAAACATCCCCTCACCTCAGTCAAACTGGGCAGAATTAAAATATTCAAGGCAACAAAGGAGCTGTGTAATTATATATATAATCATGACATGCAGGTAGTGGGGGAATGATTTTTAAAAATACAGAACTGCAATATAAATCCAGGCAATTACCATTTTCAAGAAAACAACTTGTATTTGCATGACAAGTTTTCTTTAATGCACAATTCCTGTCTATGTGTATTATATGATGCATGAAACTAAATTAAAATCACATTTAATGCCCTTAGGTGCAGATTCTAGGAAGAGCATCTTCTTTCAGGATAAATTATACTACATCTGAAATACATCAGAAACAATACCAACCATAGCACTTTAATGTTACTTTTTATATGTTTAAATAATATTATTGTCCAGCAGGTGTCACTGTATGCTGTTAAAAATAGTTTTATTTCACATTAAAGCGTACCTAAACTCAGAAAATTCACTTTACATAAAAGGGTAGACAACCCCTTATTGTTAAGTAAAATTTCTGTTTGTTTTTGTTTTAAGTGCAACACCTATTTTTAAAAAAAAAATTAGGATGCAGCAAAGCCTCCCGGGATGCCTACGTCACGCATCCCTAGAGGCTCTTGGGTGTTCCTTCTGTGCATGCCTAAGCATCTCAGCCATGTGCACAAGGAGCCTTTTGGTAAAAAGAGAAAATTTGCCGATCTCACGCATGTGCAGTGAGATCTGCAAATTTTTTTCCAACCTGCGTCACCTGGTCTCGCACCTTGGTTGAGTGTTGTAGGAAGAAGAACCAATAAGAAGAGGTGAAGATGGCGGCGCCGGGCACACTGGCTCAGGGAGAGATGCCGGGATGACACGGGACAGGATGAAAGACACCTCCAGATGGATCAGACTCCCCTGCCGGATTGAAGGTAGGTGTATTTTTTTGTTTTAGGTACTTTTCAGTTTAGTTTTTCTTTAAGCCAAGGATTTTTAGTGTATTTCAGTCTACTGAATCCAGAAATGACATCAGTTTTATTGAATTGGCTCTAGTTCTTTTGATACAGGAATCGGAATAGGCGATTTTACCAACAACAAATGTTAAAACAGCATATTATTATCAATCTTTATTTACACCGATGTTTTGCATTTTATATAATAAATGTAGCATTATTGTCATGAAACTTTCATTTGCCTTCTTTTTATTCATACATTTTCTATTTTTACAGAAATATGAGTTCTTCAAGAAGAAGTTGTTTAAAAGAGCCTAATGTATTTTGGTACATTTGTGGTGAATATTCTCAGCAAAAACATAGAAGAAGCATTACAGAATTTGTGAAACAAGCATATCTTGCATATTTTGGTAATAAACTGGGGGACCAATAAAAGTATTGGGCTCCCCATATGGTATGCAAAACTTGTGTAGAGTGTCTACGTCAGTGGAAAAATGGAAAACTGAAAAGTTTGAAATTTGGTATACCTATGGTGTGGCAAGAGCCCAAAAATTATCACAATGATTGCTATTTTTGTGCTGTGAATGTAAAAGGTTTCAATAGTTACAAGAAAAACAAGTGGGAGTACCCTAAGTTTGACGACCTTTGCCGCATGGTGCTGATGTTCCCATACCAGTGTTCAGTACACTCCCTGATATTCCTGTGTCCGGCATGGAGCGTATACAGGGTTTGGAGTTTAATCCAGGAGTTAGCAGTGGAAGTGAATATGAAGGAAGTGTTCCATCAAATCAGCAGTTCTCTTAAGAAAAGCTCAATGATTTAATACGTGGCCTTTAAGTCTTTCAAAACAAGCATCTGAACTCTTAGCATCCAGGCTAAAAGAAAAGAACTGTCTGAGACCTGAAGTTAAAATACTGGTGTAAAGGGCTAGAGAGGTGAAACTACCATATTTCAGTGAAAATGGAGACTATGTACTGTTGTAACATCCCTGGACTACTAGCCCATATGGGAGTACCAGAATACGGAGCAGAAGACGGCTTTTCATAGGCAGTTCCACTCGAAGTTTGAAATCTGTTTTACTGCATATTAGCAACTGCTATGCATCAATTCCAATTGGTCACTTAACAAAACTTAAAGAAAAATTTGAAAATATCAAAAGGGAAAACCCTTTTCCAAGGGAAAACATGAAAAAAGGTGCAGCGAACATCATTAACGAGCCAATGGTTGACAAAGAAAAAATCATTCTCTCTCCACTACACATAAAGTTGGGATTAATGAAACAATTTGTTAGAGCTCTGAACAAGGACAGTTATTACTTTAAATACATTTGTAGATTCTTCCCTGGATTGAGTACTGAAAAATTAAAAGCAGGAATCTTTGATGGACCCCAGATTCGGAAACTGATAAACGATTAAAATTTCACAAGTTACATCACTGATACTGAAGCTTCTGCCTGGCACAGCTATGTCATGGTAGTCAAGAACTTCTTGGGTAACCATAAAGCACAAGATTATATAGAACTGGTACAAAAACTTTAAAAATTTGGGTGCTACAATGAGCATAAGGTACACTACCTGCATAGCCATTACAAACATTTCCAGAAATCCTTGGCGATTTCAGTGAGGAACAAGTTGAGAGGTTCCATCAAGATATAAAGGTGATGGAAGAAAGGTATCAGAGCAGATGGGATAGACACATGATGGCAGACTACTGCTGGAGCCTTCAACGTGATTGTCCTGATCATCAGCATAAAAGGAAATCCTACAGAGTTTTTCAATGACTTCTTTGTGATTAGTTCTTTAAATATATTGAATATAGAATTTATTCACATTAAGTATTTAAAAAATTGAACTTTGTATATGTAGGCATATATATATTTGTATACATAGTTTAATTTTGCATGTTTCATTTGTTTCCTATGAGGCTAATATTGAGGTCATTATTTAAAAAACTAGAGACAATCTAGCAAAACCAATACCATATTTGGAACCTGTGCATCAAACATAACCTACAATTACTTTAATCTGTTTTGGCAAGAAAATGTTCGTTGACCAGTGTAATCAGACATAGATTGATCAGCCAAATTAATAAATCACCTACGCAATATATTTAAGGTCCCTCTTGTGCCACCAAAACAGTTCTGACTCATAGCATAGGCATAACCTCCACAGGACCTCTGAAGGTGTCCTTTTGCATCTGGCACAAAGTAATTACCAGCAGATCCTTTTAGTCACACTGTCTTCTTTCCTGCCATTTCAGGTGCCAAAATGACATTTTTGTTGAACTTTAAAGTGTAGTTGTTGAAAATGCATAAATTGTTCACTTGCTGCCTAATAGATGCCACCCTTTGCCAGGTGGTATTGAATCATGATAATTAATGCCATTCACCTTACTTCTCATTTTTTCATTTTTTCTTTTTCAAGATTGATCAGTGTATGATAAAGAAAAGCAAAAACTCAAGAAGATTTTAATGAACATAAATAGGTCCTTCCCATTCTGTCTTGATCACTGCAGCTATCAAGACAGAATAGGAGTACAAAGCCTCCCGGGATATCTACGTCATGCATTCCGGCAAGCACTTGGCTGCTCCTCTTGGGCATGCCTGAAATCGGGCAAATGGGGAATTTTCCCCGTTTGGAAGAGGAAAAAGATGCCAATTTCACAAATGCACATTGAGATCAGCACCCTTTTTTTCCCTTTACAGCAGATACAAGAAGGAAGAAGATGGGGACGCCCGGCGCAGAGGCGAAGGAGAAATCCAGGACGGCGCAGGACCCGATCAAGGACTTCTTGCGTGAATAGGGATCTGCAGAATTAAAGGTAAGTGTGATTAATTTTTTTAAATTTTCAGTTTAGTTCCTCTTTAAACATGAGATGATCTTGCTATGAGGGCATCATAACGGCATCATAAAGACAAAACAAACCTTAAGCAAAGCAGGTTTACTGTCACAACATGTCCTTCATGTATAGCAGCAAAGATTAGCTTTCTGAAAACCCAGAAGGAATTTTTTTTGTCAGTTTAAACAATTCTTTAAATGCAGTTCTTAAAGCCCAACTACAGGTATCGCAGACAATACATAATTTTTTGCTACTGTGATTGTCAGACAAGGACAGAACGTGGAGCTTTAGAAAAAATAAAAGGGACAGACAGTGCTTGATATTTTCTACTATTGTTAGAAAAAGGACAGAGCTTGGACCTAATAGAAACAAGGATCTAAAAAAAAGTTAAAAGAAGAACAAATTGCTTTCAAAGGAACAATTTTCTGCTATTGCTAGTCATGAAAAGAGCTTGTAGATAATAGGGATAGATAATAGTTAAAACAAAAAAATAGAAGCAGACAGTGCTTGCCAAGGTGCCTTAGTTTTACTGCTGCTTTTAGTTAGGAACAGAACATGGAGCTTAAATGGACAAATATGATTTACTAAAAATTGATTCACAGTAATACTTTCCAGTTATACACTGGTATTTTTTTGTTGTTGCTAACTAAATTTGCCTATTGTTCTCATATTGTTAATCAAGTAAAATCACAGCAATTATTTGAGGTTACACACAGGCATTTTTATCCCACTGTTGCTGAAACATGTTTTCTGATATTGTGAGTGTAAATGAGTTGAATCACAAATTGTAAAAACTGAAGACAGACAACACAGTACATTAACCTGGAACCAGGGTATCCCTACTCCTTCTAAGATATACGTAACTACTCTCTAAGTGCTTAGGGTCTCAATCGCCTTTTTTGATCACAGGAAACAATAGCCGATGAGGAAGATGAACAACATTGGCTTTTGTTATTTTCCATAGGAATGATCAATTTTGTGCCATAAGTATACAGGAAGGGCCATCTTTGTTTGTCCTACAAACTCCTCTACCTCCCTATCATTTTAGTCTAGTAGTCATTAGTTCCCTTTTGGAAAATGCTTGCACAGAAGGGAGTTCATGTCCTTTACAATCCAGTGGGTGAATGTCTTGCCATTGACTGTCCACACCTTGGGATCTGTTTTCACCCAAAGTAATCTGGAGGATGAGCTTCATGGTTGGCACCTCTTCTGATTCTTTTTATCTTTCCTCTTCACAAGTGTACAACTTTCCACTGAAGGCAACACGGCAACCCAGTTACACTGCTTAATACAGCATGTGTAAGCAAGGTAAGGTGTTGCCATGGAATCCTCTATCTAGTCAGACTTGGTCAGAGAAGACAAAAACAAATTGTGCTCAGGCTCTCCCACTGCTACATTCAAATTAGGTAATTCAAATCAATGTGATCATTGACATTGGGATTAATATTGGAGATGCCCTGTTTCTTGAAAATTCTAGTCTATTCCCTGCTTTCTGTGCTAATTTTGGTGGTGAACAAATTTCTGAAGAACTACCCTAGATTGCAAGCTGTCTTGGCAGTGGTGGTTTTAATAGACATTTATGAGGTCATGAAGAGGATAAGGAGGATTAAGGCCCACAGTGGGGGACATAGGGAACAGCTTTAGCCTCCACCTTGGTAAACATGGCAAGTTGTATCTTTGCTTGTTTTTTGCAGTGACAGGTGTATTCTTCATAATAAAGAAATTAGTACTATATAGCCACACTCTTAGACTCCTATTATCGTACCAAATTATGGAAATTTTTCTAACCTTCTTTAAGGAAGGCAAACAAACATTGTACAGGCACCTCAGTAAACACTTTTCCTATAAAGTGTATATTAGTGCTTCATCCCATTAGCAGACATCTCCCCATTCTCTACTGCAGCTTTCAGCTTCTAATCACATCTGCAGCGGCACCATCACTATGAGAAAGGCTAACTACACCCTTTTGGATATGAGGGTAAATTATCTCCAGCTCTGGCAGTAGCCAGGGCAGGAATTTTTTTAAGGTTAGATAGGGCAGATGGTATAATCTTATTTTGTATGCCCCAAAGTTACAGATTATTTATTTATTGACCCAATGGATTACTAGGCCAAGCAAGTATGTCCAGGTATGTTGTCTAGGTACTGTCTTGTCCACTCTCAAGTGTGATGGCAGAGAGTGTTTTCAGTAAGGCAGGTGGAATTCTAGCTTCAAAATGGACTATGCTCTCTGCTACCGGAGTGGAGCAATCGACATTCATTTGAAAATGAAAACACGTTCATTTGTTGCGGCCACCTGTTTCTGATGCCAAGGAGTAATTGCATCACCAACAACAACCACCCTAACGACCAAAAGCACAAATTTTAGCACCAAACCTATTAGAAAAAATGCATTCAGACTGGCTCATGCCTGTCCAAGGTTTCTAAAATTAGCTACAAAAACCATTCAGAGAGATTTATCACCAAAATAGGCATGTTAAACTTTTTTTTTTTTTTTTTAAATCTAATTTTTGATTTTTTTTTTCTTGAGCTTTTTGATTAGAATCATCTTGAATTTTTCCATTCTAAACACTTCTAGTTACTTTAACTTTACCGCAGGTATATTTTAAAGAAATTACAATAAAATGTTTTTACTGTATGATGAGGATAGAGTTACACCCTAACAATAGTTCACATAGTATCCTAAGCCGCAAATAGGCCTGCTGCATCCACAGAAATGCAAAGCATGTCAAACAGGCTTCAGAATAATCCTTTACAGTACAATATTAAAGTAAATTTGTAAGTGCAGAACTAAAATGCATCTGTGCCAGCCTATTAACAACCTATTCCTAACTTGTCTTGGTTCCTAAATAAATATAACATTGTTTTGTGTCAAAAAACTTCCACTTCTAACAACTTGGAAACATCTGTTGGGGGGGGGGCTTGGCCAGTTGATGGCGGCTTAAGACACACATCGCCTCAGCTCTTATCTGCCCGGGGGAATCCCTCACGTGTAAGCACTTATAGCGCCTTCTCTCCAGCTCCGGATGGGTCCTAAAGGCAAGGGGACCCAGAAAAGATGTGCTACCAGTAGTGGGAGTGCTGCGAGCGGGCTAGCTGGCTTTTTTTCTTCTGGTGCCCACATCACAAGGGACCAGGCCACAAAGCCGCTGTCTCCAGTAGATCCTGCAGCCAGGATCACGGAAACGGGATTGCGGCTCTTAACAAAGCGCAACCGGAGCAACCAGGAATCCAGCAGTCACTAGCATCACAGAAGAAGCCCACACATATATGTCCAGCGCTCCAAGCTCTCCGATCCAGGGCCCACATATCCTTGACACCATAGAAGAATCTTCCACATCCATCACCTCTCCAACAACTGGTGAGGATAACTGGTACTGGAGGGCAAATCTTAGGGCCTTGCCTACTAGACAAGATTTGGAATTAAGCATTGGCAGGCTAGAAGCGAGCTGCAAAACCCAATTCCAGGCTATGCCACTTTTCTTACAGCAAGTTACAGCTACTACGCTCCCACTGAAAAAAACCTGCACTGACCTCTCTACCCAGATGGCAGCCCACAATACGATCCTAGAAAGGCATAAAGCCCAACTTAACACCTTGTTCTTGCCTTGCAAAATGCAACAATTTATGCTATCAATGGGCTGCCAGAATTAGTTTCAAATTTGGAACTTCATACTGCAGCATGCTCTATTTTTGCATCACTCCTAGGTGTGCCTCCTGATGTGGATCTGGAAATAGATTGTGTACACAGAACGCATTTCTGGAGGTCCAATTGTAGTTTACTATATAATGGGTTTAATTATATGTAAATAACTTAGAGGGATCAGATGTGATCAGAATATCCAAGTATTTAATTGCCTTGTTTCATATCCTTAAAGAAGTATTAGTAATAATAGATGACATTTGACCAATGTCTAAGGTAATGTTGAGATATTCAGATTTTGAGTAATTCACCTTAAGATTACAATAGAGACTACATTTATGAAATTCCATCAATATGAAAGGAGTCATAATGTGTGGGGAGCATATGTACAAAAGTAAATCATCTGTATATAGTGAGAGTTTGTATTGTGAATCCCCTATCATGACGGCCTTGACATCTGAGTTATGACGCAAAGCCACTGCTAAGTGCTCCATGACCAGAGCGTATAGCAGCAGGGAGAGGGGGCACCCCTGACCGTGACACGTTGACCTGCACCCAAATTGTTGGTGAGGAATATAATGCTGAAATTCTCAAGAGCATGCTGGGGCCTAGGCCCACCTGGTGTAGTGCAGAGTACATAAACTGCCAGCTGACTCTGTCAAGGGCCTTTTCGGCGTCCACGGATAAAAGTCACATTGGTGTTCCAATAGCTCGAGAATGTTGGGTCAGTAAGACGGTTTTAATGGTGTTATTCCTTGCTTCCCTGCAATAAATGAACTCAGTTTGATCCTTATGAAATTCTGATAGCATATATGGGGAAAGACTATTTGCCAACAATTTGAAAAGTATTTTTGTGTCAACATTTATCAGAGATATGTGATAAAGTTTGAGCATACCATGTGGTCTTTGCCGGGTTTGGGGAGTACTGTAATGTGTGCTTCTAGGCTTTGTGGTGGAAATGGTGTATCCATAGATACAGAGGAGTACACTTTAGTTAGGAAAGGGACAAAATTGAGGGCATGTAACTTGTAAAATCGAGGAGTGAACCCATCTGGACCTGGGCTTTTACCTGCTGGTGTAGATTTTATTGCTGCACTGACCTCTTCCTCAGTAAATGGGGATTCTAGAGAAGATATCACCTCTGGGTCTAATACTGGGAGAGCCATTTCAGTATATATTGTTCAAGACAGGGAAGTGTTACTGGATCTGGTCATAATTGGTATAATTCGGAATTGCCTGCAGAATGTCTCTGGGAATAGATGTCATCGTGCCATTAGCTTTCCGTATAGAGGGTATATTTGTGGTTGACATGCATGGGTGAAGTTCTCGTGCCAAGAGTCTACCACATTTAACCTCATATTGGTAGATCAGTTTACGGAAATGATCCCGGTGCCGTTGGTGTGCTAAATCGTAAAATCCGACATTTTCTGTGGGGAGCGAGGCGCCCTCGTTAGCATTCTGTACCCTAGCCAAATCGAAGGATGGAGGTGGGGTAGGAGTTCCTGATATCAAATCCTAATATCGGGCATCTGTGATAGTGCAATTGATAGACTGGTTTCATAATAGAGAATCAAAGGAATTGGTACTGCTAGAGGAATCTCTCTCTCCAATTAGTCTCAGGTCCCTACATTGGGGGGACCAGTCTCTCTTACATCCAACTTTCCCTATACCTACACTTACCACCGATTTACTACATAACTGAGATGTTTCTATCAGATTAGGTAATCTATCTACGAGACCAGGCCCCATGACGCCATTATTTGATAACCCAGCATTTCCGCCAGCTATAGGTGCAACCCGCTTTTTATCCTAGTCTTCCTCTGATGATCAACAACTTAAGAGTATACTTCACAATGGCCAAGTTCCCCCTATGTCATCCCTCCATATATCAAATAGAAGTAAGTTGCTATCTTGGCTTTCGTATATACAAATGACCTCCCTTGTGTCCTCTTTCAGTATTACATTCCTGCTACATAGAGGTCTGACAGAATTTGAGGCGATACCTTGCTCCTCTACACGCCCTACACATCTCCATGGTATATGGGCAGATTGCCCAGAAACCTGACCTCACCATCCCTGTGTATACATCGTATTGAGAGAGAGAATTAGGTGGATTGATAACCACGGAGGATTGGGAGAAATCCTTAAAAGGGCATACTTCGTCACTTTCTCGTGGCCACTAGGGCCCTAATCCTGAGAATATGAAAACAATCTAAGGCCACTTCCATTAGGGACTGGGTCTCAGAACTCGAGAAAATCTGCCATATGGAAATTCCGGTTGTAGTAGATAATGATCGAACGGAACAATTTAAAATACCTTGGTCCACATGGGACTTGTTTAACCTCCCTAGAAGTAACCCGGAGTGTGACTTGGGGTAGAAAAAAGTTTTTGAAAGCGGGTAGGTAAACTCTTTGGAAGTAATAGTAAATACAGCCTTACCTGATCCGCCAGCGTCCCACGTCGTCCGTCACCATGATCCCTGTCTTCTTCGCCCGGCGTCTTCTGCACAGGATGAGTCACCGGGGGAGTTCCCGGTGATGTCGGTGCGTGTGTACGTTGCTCGCGGGGCAGGATATTCAAAATCTATTTGTATTGCATTCAATACAAAATAACTGTATTGAATGCAATATATTGGATTTTTATGTGTTAAAGCAGTGCATTTCATGAACATTTATTTTACAGTATAAGATAACAGTATGAGTATAATATATTTTTTTTTTTTAAATTATATTTTTTATTTTATTTAATTTAATATTTTTACATGATTTTGTGTTTCAAACTTTAATATACTCATACTATTATTTTATACTGTAAAATAAATTTTCATGAAAAACAATGTACCGCTTGTAGACATATAAAACCGTAAAGAAATGAACCGCTAGGGAGGTTAAAGAATACTCCAAACAATTCCAAACATATTAATTGTTAGGAGGATCTTCAGTCCTAGTGTTGTGGGTTAGCACCCCCCCCCCGCCCCCCCCAAGGGCTACCTTGTTGTTAGTTTAGGTTTTTTTTGTTTTAAGTTCATTTATCCCCTATTCTTAATGGTATCAACCATGGGTTTTTTAATAACATGGACTTTAGGTTTAAAATGTTAGATGTTTATAATGATCGGTTTGTGTAAATTTTCTTGGCACATAAGGGCGCTTATATGTTAGTCAATGTGATCTAAAGCGTTTAGATTGAAATGTGGATCTCTTTCATACTTTTAGACCAATGGTTGGTTATATTATTTTGTTGTAATGTAATTGTATTATATACACCCTGTTTATTTGTCTGTTATTATTTATTCTTGTAAAACTAATAAAGCTGATTGCAAAGAAACATCTGCTGGTTGTTTTCTTTAGAGGAAAAAAAATTTTAAATGCTTTAGTATCCATGATCCAGGTTCACTTTAAAGATTTTAAAAGTTACAATTTAAACCCATTTCAAGTCAAGGTCAAATGCAGAGGTGGGGGAAACTACAGTGTGGAGTGGTTAAGCAGGTGTTTAATACACTCAAAAGACTTGTACACCTATCAGCAGCATGGCAAGGTTTTAGGACAAGAACTTACTAGAAAATTTAGTATACATCGTTTTGATTTACAGGCAGCCCTTAGTTAAAGTCGGAAATTGTAATGACAGGGTCATGTAAAAAATAATGAATCCCCTTTTTTATTTTATTTTTAAGTATGTAAGAGATTAGCTTGTCTCAATTTATGTTTCTGATATGTACAAACCTGAAATGGATTTTCAAAATGTTTTTAAGATTTGTCTGCTATTAAGTGGAAAGCCTTTGAAAGCCTCACCTGTGTCTAAGAAGACCACAACTGTAAAAATATGTGAAAAATCAGTATGATAGCAAATATACTATTATAGCTGAGTACACATGCCTGGGATGCTATTTTTTGTAATAAATAATATTTTTCATTGCGGATGCATACAGATACTCATATCTGCATGACTGCATTTAACTAAACTTTCAGTAATTCTTAATATCTGCTTTGGCTTCAGGTTAAGGATTGAAAACATTGACCAGTTAAAAGCAAACATTTTTTAAATAAATCCATTCCAGGTTTGCTTGATTACCTAAGTTCTCCCATGATGGTCAATCTTTTCCAGCCTTAGTGAACTTTAGTAGATGAGGCCCAATGTGTAGCAGTAGTATTCTATTAAAACAAGAAAATGAGATTTATTTTCAATCAAACTGGATCAAAAAATATGTACTTTTATTAAATCTCTAAATATATTAAAATGATTTCTGTTTTTGAATTTAGAAGAGTTGTTATTACAGAAATGAATTGAACTCCTAAAAGAGAAATGCAAAACTATTTTGCGTTTGTGCCCATCATATGTTAATATCATATCAGTGTTGCATAATATGCTGCCTCTTTATAAATAGGGTTTATAATTATTAATAATTATATTAATAAAATTAATTTAACTAGACCTGTGCTGTGTCTATGCACATCATTGGTATTAGTGTTGGTGTTCGAATTGGGGTTGTCCTTATATTCGGCCCGAATATGGCTGTTCGAATTTGGATAGACGCGACCCAAAAAACATGTGATTGGACTTCGCGAATTTATGTGTAAAAATAATTGTAAAAAATAAGACGAGGCTTTAATGTTTAAGGATAGAGATTCTCTATCCAAGAACACTGTGTTCATGTTCAGCAGCCACTGCTGCTCTCTGATTGGCTGAGGAAAGGAAAATGCTGATGAGACTTGAGCTGTCATCAGGGTTTACCTTTCCTCACCCAATCACTGAGCACTGGAGGTGATAAATGGGGAAACGTGTCCTCATTTAACCTGTAGTGCCCGGGGAACCAACACTGACTGAGGGAGTCCCACGGCTGTGCAACTTAACACAGGACTCCTGTGTTCTTGGATAGAGAATCTCTACTACAGTTCCACTAGGGCTGCAAGAGAAATCAGGGGATTGGAGCTGTCAGCATAGCAGAGATCAGCTCCCCTGATTGCTCTTGCAGTTCTACACAGTCCCGAAAAAAAACCCGCCATTTCCCACCATTGAGATTCATGGTGTTCAAATTTGACCTCAATCACTGAACAATATCGGCCTATTCGTTCGAAGAGCCGTCGAACCGAAGAGTCAGATATTCAACCAACACTAGAAATAGTGTTAATGTTAAGTTGACAGTTTTCATATATAAAAGGTTCTGTGCTGAACATCAGGAGAGCCAACATGTATAAGGCCCTGGTTCAGCACCAGTACTCATCAGATGACAGTGCCCCAATCTAACACCGCAGTCTTCACCTATATCAAGCCACCGCTCAGCCTCAGGAGACTGGTTGCATCTCCCAGCACAAGGTTGCCCCCAGGACTTAATGCGCAAGGGATGGTGTCTGGGGAAGAGCTAGAAGAGGACCAGGAACCCACAGATAAACTAGTGCCAAGGTCATGCATGAGCAATCAGTCCACCAGATGAGGTACTCAGGGAGTAGCACAAGCAGAGTTGGAGGCACAGGCAAAAGGTCGGTCCAGGCAGCATACAAGTGATAAGTCAGGAACAATAAATGGCCAGCAACAGTAAATACCATGAAACACACACCAGCAACAGATAAGCCCAGCTAAACACTACAACAGGCACAGATCACTGGGAGCAGAGAGGATATTAGTCTCAGCACCATTCCAAATCCCTTTCAGCTGCACACAAATGTTGTAAAAAAAAGTTGCAATAATCGATAACCCCGTACTTTTCTCACTCCCCACTTACCTGGTCCCGCTGTACTCATCCAGCGTCGTGTCCGTGTTCCAGCGTCGGGTGCCATCTCCTGGACCCGCTGATCGTCCCACGTCGTTCTCCTTCCAGCGCGTGTGCGGGAAATTCAAATTGAAACTCATTCATTCATTTTGTATTGGATTGGATACAGGAATTTGTATTCAATCCAATACATAATGAGAGCTTAAATTTTGTTCTCATTTTGTATTGGATTGAATACAAAGTCCTGTATCCAATCCAGTACAAAATAATAGAAAATATATTTATGTGGTTTTGTCAATAGGTATGTGACGGACACTAGGGAGGTGTTTTAGAAAAATATATTACTATACATTATACCGAATTATCGCATTTTCAGTATTGGATTGAATACAAAGTCCTGTATCCAATCCAATACAAAATAATAGAAAATATATTTATGTGGTTTTGTCAATAGGTATGTGACGGACACTAGGGAGGTGTTTTAGAAAAATATATTACTATACATTATACCGAATTATCGCATTTTCAGTATTGGATTAAATACAAAGTCCTGTATCCAATCCAATCCAAAATAATAGAAAATATATTTATGTGGTTTTGTCTATAGGTGTTGTGACAGACACTAGAGAGGTGTTTTAGAAAAATATATTACTATACAGTATACCGAATTATCGCATTTTCAGTATTTTTCATTTATTTATGTATTCTTGTTTAAGCTGAATTTTGTGTTTTTCCTTTAATTTTATTAAAAGTATTTTTTTTTTTTTTTACATGATTGTGTGTTTCAAACATTTTTTCTATTCATTATATCTACTAGACCCCTATTCGGACATTATTCTGTAAGTTACAGATCTACAATTTAAAAAAAAAATTTCATGAAAACCTGTAACGCTTTTGGTACAGAAATCTAGCCATCAGTGTAACGCCCAGGTGGTTAAAGGGAAACTGGGGATCACAACGTGGACAAAAAAATAAATAAAAATGGCGTGCTGTCCTGCACTGGCCTACAGCACAGAATAGCTGGCCAGCTAATTGTCTCCTAACAACATACGTTAGGGGTCAGCATCCCCTTCTCAATGGATGGCAATAAACATGCTATATAGCTCAAAAGATGTGCCACTTTCAGATGGGTTTACTGCAATCAAACTCCATGTCTGTTCTGGTTCACTATAGGAACTGCATCACGGTGAGTTCCAGATTTTGTTGGTTTTCAATTCAATATTTAACAAGCCTTACTCGGCAGTCTGCAGACACACAGGCAATGTCTCACCACTATGCCGCTCATTCTCTGACACATTTACCTTCATGCAGGGGCTTATGATATAAAATAAGGCTTTAATACAGCTTTAGTAAAATACGATTTTAAATAAGGCTGTACAACATTGATGTACCCACACAAGCTTAAAATTCATTCTTCTATAGTGACATGTTTCTGTTCTCATATCCAGTTCAACCAGTAATGACTTACTGGAAGTCCTTACAAGACCACTTCAAAAGGGATCTTAAACTACTTGCAGATCAGACAAGTAAACGTGGAGCCAAAAAAAAACCAAAACACATCCTTATCTCAAACAGTTACAAATTATATACAGAACTATGGATATACTGTATGGGGTGCATTTTACCTGTTTTCCCTTTGATGTATGTGGATTTTTTTTTTATTAGAAAATGTTATACATTTTATGATTAGCATAAGAACAGAAGAAAAAAAAAACAAAATTTAGCACAGGTGCAAAGAGTATAATCTGTAGACAGTCAAACACAGAGAGAAAACATTATGTTATCAAGCAGTGGCAGTCAATGAAGGTAAGAAAAGCAGCCCCATGGAATGTAAAATAAAAAACCAGATCAAAACATGTCTTAGCACAGAATAAACATAAGGATGCAAAAATACATGGAAACATCAACAAGAGTCTAAGACGTAAATTACTAAAGTAAAAGACAGTATACCTACAAAAAAAAAGAAAGGGAAAAGGTAAAAGAAAAAGTATATTGAAAGAGGAACCAAGGCGGCCATGTGTGGAAAAATGTATCATGTTAGTTTGAGAGAAAGAAGGTGAGATCTTCCATGTCACGTTCAAATTTAAATTCTTTAAACTAATCAGTAATTGTAAGTGTAAATAATAGTTTGCATACCAATAACCATCCTGGCAACATTGATTTTGTTTTGTTTTGACATTTTAGGGGCAGGAAAGGCACTACTTCTGCAAGGGGCCTAGGCTCCAACCTGTCAGGGTGAGGCCCACTGATCTAGAACTAGAAATCTGATCTAGAAATGTCACCTGCCAGAAAAGTCGTATTTACAATAGAATTAAATGAACTTCAATGGCTTGTACTGTGATGGGACAAAACATGAAAAGAAGGACAGTATTGAAGTATATATCAAGGCAAAAAAAAACACATGCAGTGCATCTTTGCAGATGCACATTTTTCCATATTCTTTACTTTTAAAGACATTCAGTTCCTAGTTTCCTGTTGTTGGCTAATAACACACTTTTGTGGACTGACGGGAGTCAGCCTTGCCCAGATATCTTTTGCTACAAGACTGAATTCCTCCCAGTCTTTTTATCTCCACAACTTGTTCCATAGTCCAAAGTATGGCTGTGTAGGCGTGTTTAATTTTTCATGATCATTTCCAGTCACAAAAGAGTGACAGATGAACGAACGAGCTGAGTACTTGCAGTGTTGTTCTGTTCAAAAGAGAGGGGAGGGAGCAGAACGAGAGAGGGGCACTCCACTGTGCTGTCCTCCCTTGACCAGTAACGCAGTCGTTCATTGTTGGTCATTCATGGATAATCAGGACAGATTAATAGCCCAAGAATAGGAGCAAATACACAATACTTGAGATAGCCACTGTGTGTTCACTAGGAAGGCAGTGGGGTATTGACAACTTCTGAGAAAAAAATGTCTATATATATATATATATATATATATTCTGTAAATTTACCGCAAATAAAAGAGAGAATATTAGAGCTACATACTACATATATCAAATGACTGATTGAAATAATGTGTAGTCCACCACTATGCTTTTCTTCGGAGGACAGCACAGCGAGGTTCTGCTCTCTCATCCTCCACTCTCCATTCTATATAGAACAGAATGGTGCTATGTACAGTGTGAACTATCAGCAATCTGATATCTATCTGATGTCTGTATGGGGCTTACAGTGGATGAACAGATGAGTGGGTTTCAGAATGACACTTTATTTAGTAAATTCTGGGTATTTTTCAAACTCGTTAATCAGGCTGTGTGGTTGAACTTTGCAATGTGGAATGATGGATCTTAAGTGTGTTTTCAATGCAGGAATACCCAGTGTTCACCTTTAATTCCCACTGAAAGCTTGACATTGACATATCCTTTGCCTACATATTTTTGTGCTAAAAGATGTTCTTCAGGAAGTTGGTGATACATGCCTTGTCACCATTGTCTGATATTTATCTGCCTGTTACCAGATTCACAAATCTTCAATATATTCTGTACATTCTCAAAACATAGCAGAAGTAACTCCTCTATTGTGATGCAGGCTACTATGAATAGGAAGCATCTGAATGTCAAACAGTTTTTGAGATCCGATGAACATGTTTTGTGGATATTATTACAAAACCATAGGTAATTGTTGATATTTTTTAAACAGATTTGTTTCTGTGATAAAATCTACCAAACACCCGTTGTTAGTGCACAAAAGTAAACACTTGATTGCTCAGAAATCTCTGTTTTCTATGACTCATACTGTATACTGCACATCTAAAAAGACTCAAACTGGTGTAAATCACTTAATAGCTACAGCTATCAGTGCTTAAAGCTGAACTCTAGGCGATTTTGAAAAAAATTATTTAAAAGAGCGAAGCAAACATGTCAATAACAGATGCCAGGTGTGCTGTAGCTGGTGTAAACATCTGTACAGTCACTTCAAGCTCTGGGATTAGGTAAATGAACTGTTGTTCCTGGCCATAAGACAGAGGAATGACAGTTGAGTGAGAACGTTTATTGCAATTTTAAAATTTACTAGCCCAGGGACATCTAGCAACTGGCTTAGACTCTATGTTTTCATCAGTGGCGTCCTTTACTGAGTTGGAGACATAAATCTAAAAACATTTGTAAACAAAAATATAACTTTTAGAATAATAATCAACATAGCTGCACATGAGGCCACTGCAGACCTGACATATATTTAAATAACAAAATACTTGTAGGTGTGCAAGCAATTGTAAACCTTAGGGGAGATTTCCAAATGACCTTATATTCAGCGTTAGAGGACAACCTTACTTTGGTATAAATTGTCCTTTTAATCCTGGAACCCAAATTAGAAAGTGGTTATGAATGGCAGCTCTAGGCGGATGTGGAGGAAGAATAAAAAATATTAAACTCACCTCTTGTCCAGAAATCTCATAGCATAGGATTCTAATTCAAGTTATTTTGCCTATTACATAACTGTGGACACAAATTATAGCTATTTTACATAATCTTGCTTTCGCAGTTTTTATTTATAAATTTGCAAAAGATAAACTATTCTTGTTTAACAATATTTCAGTATTGATCAGGATATAATTCCACCTTTGACTTTTTTGCACCCTTCTTTGCACTCTGAGTTTTACTGCACAACCCATATTATTACTCTGTATTTATATGGTGCCAACATATTATGCAGCGCTTTACAAATTCCATAGTCATGTCACTAACTGTTCAAGTTCAAATTGGAGGGAAAGCCTAATAACCTAACTGTATGTTTTTTTGAGCCTTGGTTTGTAACTATTTGATAAGTATATTGAGAATAGTGCCATTTCTGGTCTCCCAGGATGTGAACAACCCAATATAATACAGTGACAATGGTGACTAGAAAGGGACCAGGAAGCGCATTGCTCTCAAAGCAATATTAGTGTATGTAGTGGGCAGTGAGCTTTTAATGATGTTGTGACCTGATAACGGTATTGCTTGCCCTAATATCGAAATACTTACAATCATGATTTATTTTCATTAGTCAATCATATATTTTTTTGCAGTCGCTTTGATCTCTTTCATTCAATTTTATTTGTTTTGTTTGTTTGTTTGTTTTATATGTATCGTTTAGGTGTATTTATTTTATTACCTGAAAAACACCACTATACATTTCTATTGCTCATATGTAAGTGTGCCATGTTTGCAGACATCAGCAACACACTCTCCGGCTGAAATCTACAAGTACATTTTACACAAGCACTACAGAAGGAGCATATTGTGCCTGTTTCAGACAGTTTGTATGGAATATATTCAGACTGGCTGGGCGCTGTCCCTGCCTGTCACACACTGAGTTCTTTGTTTGCTCAATACCTGTGCTCCAGACATCTCAACACCTGAGAGAATCTGTTCTGTCTGGATGCTGTAACCCTGTCGCTGCCACAAAATCCTACCAGGGGATCATAAAACATCACAATGCCGAACTGTTTATTGTAAATAATATGCATGTAGGGATAATTAAACCTACTTTTTATACTGTGGGTAATGTAATACATTGCTCTTGTACACAGAAATCGATTATATTCAACAAGGATGTCAGAAAAGGCAGTCAAAAAAGTACAATATTTTTTTATAACCAGGAGAACTTGCAAAAGTACAAATGCATTATTTCCGCCTTTGAACATAAATTATTATGCTGTACACACTTTGCAAAGTGCAACAAATCAATTTTACAATGGGATTATGACATTTTTATCAAACTGAAAAAAGTTAGTTAAAGAGTAAATAATGTAATAGTGCAGTGTACAGTGGTGGACCAAGAAGAGGGATATAGACCAGTGATCGCCAACTTTTTCGGACCCACGGACCATTAAATTTACCAGCTACGGACCCCGCATGCACGAGAACTGGTTGTCGCTCTCATCTCCTCACCCCACTCAGGGGTGCACTGGCCAGATCTGCGGACCACCAAAATTTTCTTGCGGACCACCAGTTGGCGACCACTTATATAGACAATGCCTTGCTCTGGAGCAAAAGCTGGGTAAGTACAGCTATTTGGGTGCTAAACCTAAACAGGAGGCAAAAGGGTAAGAAAAGGGTTGGGAAAGTCTCCAAACCCTTCAGGTGAGCATGTGGTTTGTCCATGTATAACACAGCAAACATATTTTCCCTTTTTTTTGGCATGCAACCTTTTTTTTCACACCTGCAGAGCAGAAGCAAGAAAGCTGTATACAAGCTCCATGTCACCCTGGTCAAAGCTTACACAGAGCTAAGGGGTGCCAGTGGGAAAGCGCTTGTGATCCCACGATTGGCTGCTTAGGCACCCAGAACTGAATCATGGCTGTAAGGAGGAGACACATTTATTCTGTGGACACCAGGTATTTCTCTTTGCTCCAGGAAGCTGAATACTGAAGTAAGTATATTCCAGGGGTGGCTTTAATGTGAACCTGTAAAACTCAAATGCAATTTATTTTATTTTTTATGTGTACCTATGGTAGATAAATCATTAACAAAAAAAAAACAAATACATAATAATATTGAAGAGTGTTCTGTATTTGCATGGTGTTTGTATATTCATATATTTTAAATGTTTTTTTCCAGGCACTCTGGTTTCCTCCCACATCTAAAACATGCAGTTAGGTTGGTTTACCCCCAAACATTGGCCTTTGTTTTGATGACATATGACTATGATAGGGACATTTTATTCTAAGTCACCTTGAGGGATAGTTAGTGATATGAGTATGAACTTTATAGATACAAGTGAATAAATAATTAAGTTTCTACTTCCACTTCTACTGGCAAGGTTAATAAATGATGTATAGCTGCTTGTAACATCACAAGACAGAATGCAATTGTAGGCAGGTGGCCAAAACGTTATATGTCTTTGCAAGCTCAGGTATTACCTTGTAGAAAAACATAGCGAAATCATATCAGAAAGAAGAGCTGTAGGAGGGATCTTACAGCTTCTCCTAATTCAGACTGCTAGCAGTAAGCTACAGGAGGGCAGAGACTTGACCAGCCTCTGCAAAAAGGGGGGGACCAGCAGTGACTGCTCTTTATTATAGGAAGCTCATGCACAAGGTGCACACTGAATGACTGCATAATTTTAAAAGAAACAAAACACACTAAGATTTAGGAAAGAATAGATGTGCCTCTTGTATTTAGCCAACATTTGCTATACAGCAGTTCAAGTTTGAATCCAGACCTGGCTGTGTCACGTGTTTATACAATGTACATACAGGATATATGGACATATTTGGTTGTTTAAACATTTTCTACCAATCACTAGTGAATTAGTAAATTGTCATTGCACTACTGAATCAGAAAGAGAATATTTATATAAGGTTTATAAGGTATTTATAGATGAAGCTCACATAGGAAGAAGAGTATTATTTTACTCATGAGTACTTCAAAGGAAAGTATTCAAAGGAAAAATATGAGCTATTTGCCTGCATAAAAACACTGGGCAGTGGACATCCTTAGTAGATTATTTTGCGTGATTTACAACCTTTCTCAGTCTTTTATCATAAACGTTTCCTGTTAACTTCAGAAAGATACATTTTAAGAGAAATGTATTGTATATAACACAACCCACCTCATTATACATAAAATATGGTGTCTCTGTCATTTCCTATAAAAGACTCCTACCCTACCAAACAAAAATGTGCCCATGACATATGTATATGATTGTTGTCCAGCAGTAGTCAGACTAGTGTCTAGAGCAGTGTTTCACAATCTTTTTAACATGTGGGAAAATCCTTGAAATAATTTACAGGACTTCAGGGAACCTAAGGACCACAATGCACAGTACATTAGTGTAGTGGTCAGTGGGAAGAATGCTTCCTACTTTTCTGACCAGTGGGAAGAGTTGCACCCTTACAGATAGCCAAAAAGATAACTGACATCTGGTAAAGTGACCTGAGAGGATTGCTCATTGCACAAGGAGCCCCTAGCAACCTCTGAAGGAACCTTGGTTAACCCCCCTGGTGGTATTCCTGAGTGTGACTCCGGGTAAAATTTAATTACAAAAAGTGGTAACCCTGAGCCACACTCAGGGTTGAGTTGAAAGCTTACTTGGTCCTCACGAGCCCATGGCATCCTCCAGCGATGCTGCCTTGCCATCTGTGTTCACTTAGTGATTCCCAGGCAGCACTGGTATCCCATTGGTGGTGCCCAGCATCTCTATCCCCTAACCTCGCATCCTGGAGTGTGAACGTTGGAGACGCAAGGCTAGGGGATGCAGATGCCGGCCGGGCATGTAACTTGTGTGTGCGCGGTGCGCGTGCGTCCGGGGGAGGGGGGGTTGATTACAGCAAAAAATGTAAACTTAGAAGTATTTTTAAATGTCCAATGTACCGATTTGACATTTAAAAGTACAAAATAATCATACCACCATTGCTCTATTGTTTGCATCCTCTTCAGATACCTGCCTGGTGACCAAAGTCTGGCAAACAGCTAAACAGTTGACTTTGATCCTACTGGGTTGAATATATATATATATATATATATATATATATATAATGATTGTTAGTAATTAGATCTTGCAATCGCCATCCCATGTATATAGAAGAATGTAACTTGTTAAACAGTCTCAGTATTTTTTGTTTGCAGACTGTAACAGGCTTTCCCCCTCCATTGGAATATCCCATACTCCAGCAGTGCTCTCCTCCCCACAAGTGACCTGCAGACAGTAAATCTCCTAGCAGGGTTTATCTGGAATTACACACACCGGACACATCTGCTCTGCAGGTCTTTCCCTCATGACTTTTCTTGGCAGATAATTGAGGACAAGTGTAGGCTCACATCATATTTTTCAATTTTATCTTTTTATTGGCTTTTAATGTAACATGGGCCAAAAGAGCTATTCCAAATGCCAGTGTTTTTTTTTTTAAATATGACAAACAGGGATGATTGCAGATAACCTCACATTTTTCATATTCACAGAAGTATTCTAAAAAGGTGGAGGGGGAGTGAACTAGATTCAATGGGGCTGATTTACTAAAGGAGTTTAAGCTTTTTTTTTTACCAAAGTCAATTATCACTTTCAAGTAGCTTAGCAAAGAATACTTAATCATATGCAGGAATTTTGGACAGGATAGATGAAGTCAGCAGAGATTTCACTAAGCTAAGAAAAAAGAGTGATAAATCACTTTTCTAAGTGAAAAGTCTAAACATTCCTTTAGTAAATCAACTCCATTGCTTAATTTTTACTGTTGGACATAGAACTTGACAGATACAATCTAAATGACTGCTTTGGCTTCACTCTTACAGAATTTAGTTTATGACCGTTATGTGGTCTATTTTTAAATGTATATTAGATTGTAGGTTCTTTCGGGCAGAGTCATCTCACCTTTTTGTGTAATTGTTTGTATTTGTCATTTGTAACTCCTATTCAATATAAAGGGCTGTGTAATATGTTGATGAATGATCAATAAACTGTAATATAACTAAATATAACAGATATACCAGACTACTATATAACAGAATAAAACAGTTTCAATGGCAGTAATTTATTCCCACCAGGGAATATTTGAGGGAATGTCAGATCCCCTGTTTCATAAATAAAATCATAGGAAACATTAAAATTCTGGATACAAAACTAAATGTATTCTTGTGTCATATAAACTGCTACATTTCTGTATTTAGGGGCAAGCTTTACAAGTGGCTATCTGCTACTTCTGTGAGGAGGCATCCATAACTGTGTTTATTACTTTTGCATAATTAAACAGCCGTTACAACCTGCAATTTGTACTGCCAGCAGCCCCTAAAAAGTTTTCTAAAATGATCATGTTTATTTCAAAATATGAGCCTTACCTTAAATATCTTATTTTTAAAACCCTTGCATTGTGTTTTATATTTTGGAAGAAGGTATAGAAAATCAGAGAAATGTTGCATACACAAGGGCATTTTTTGTATGTTGACTTAAGTTACTTGGTACAGCCTTTTAGTACTACTGAGGGATTAGATTCCAGTATTTAAATGCACATATAGATACCACTTGACAATATCTCCTGGAAGCCAGCCTTATCTATTTGGATTTTTTCTGGTTTCCTTTACATGAGAGCTCGCTCAGTAGCCAGTGGCGGTAAAGATTTTGCATACGTGAAGTATACAATTTGAATTAGGATGCACTGGTCTCAAATATCCTGATGAACAGATTCTGCAAGACGTGTCAAAACTTTGATGAAACCTAAACTGTAGAATATGAGCAAACCATACGATAATACTGTGCAATTATAATTTTTAATAACTTAATAATTTATGTTTGTATCATTTCTAAAAATAAAAAAAATCTAATTTGCTCAATAAATGTCAATGTATAACCCATTGCCTTCTTGCAAGTAGTCCAGTCACCTTTCAGTTTACTAAAGTCAAATGAGTAAAACAGAACAGGAGACAGTCCTCAGAGTAAAAACTACTGATCAAAGTAGAAAACATTTAGTTGTTAGGGTTTTACCAGATATTATGCAGATGCATATTAGAATGCCTTCATCCATCTGAAAGACTAAACAAATTTTAAAAAGAATAAATTAAATTCTCCAACCAGCAAGAAACTTTCTTGTAGCCAGAGGAAAATTCTAGACTAACTGCAGTATCTGGCATACCAAGATAGGGACTGCAGAAGCTATCAAATAAAAGGCATCTTAAATTGTGTTTTATTTTTCAGTTTCCAGAGAAATATTAGATAGGGAGCTAAATACTGGTATCCAATAACAATAACAAAGAAGCAAGGGGCAAACTTAACAAATATTGCAAAGGTTGAAAAAAGACACACATCTATCAAGTTTAACCAATAAGAAAATACTTAAATATTAAGAAGAAAGTGTATAGTTATTGCTAAGAAGGATATCTTAACACTGATATAACCTTATACTTACAATAGTAAAAGAATCACTACTATATTATTATTATTATTATTATTATAAAGGTAGTTTTTGCATTTTTTGAATGTTCCATATTTCCCACTCACTTCTTTATTCATAAATATTCCATAATACACCTATTCTTTTGAACAATGTAAAAGATTTCAAATTTGGAAAAATAACAGAAATGTTTGTTAATTTTCCAACACATCCAGTCTATTCACATTTTTTATTTGGCTAGAGAAGGTTTTTACCTAGCTGTAAGGTACCCCAAAACTTCATGCTTTTCATTTGTTTCATCCAGACACTTCTCAAACATAATATAAGACTTCTTTCTCCAGAAAGGAGGAGAGTTGGTGAACCAGTTTGGATAAAGATAAGATGAATGGGTAACGTTGATTTGGTATACTTTTTTTATTCATTCAATCAAAATACAAAGATGGGATGTTACACTTGGCTGGAAGGCCTGGGCCCATTCCTGGGCTGGTGTCTTCTTGTTATACTATATTTATAACTCTGTTTCAATCACAGATTTGTAGGGTTTTCCCTGTTGAGACAAGAAATGTAATCCTCAACTTTTGTTTTTAGCTAGTCTAGATAAACACAGATAACTACATGTTACTCACTGAAACAAGATTTATAAACTCTCCTGCAAGTAACTTTTTTTTATCATCACAATAACCTCAATGTACACTTCAGTAAAGTCTGTGTACAGGGCTGACTTACAAAGGTCCCCTATTGGTGGCCATTATTATTGTGTATACTCATTAGCCACTGGAAAGGAGTTATTCTTGTGCTTACACAGTTGGGCCAATGACAAAAAACTAATGGTGTCTAATATTATCACTGACATTTTCAGTGTATCTGGACCACCCACCCAGGCGACAAGCTTTTGTAAAGACCAAGGCTACAGACCCTTTTAATGGTGGAACATCGCCTTGCACCTAGGGCCATAAGGCTGAGTGTTCAGGGTAACCATGGTGCATTTAAATGCAGGATATACAAAGGCTTATAGGTTTATTGCAGACCTGGAATCTAAAAAAAAGATAAACATTATTTAGGATATGTTAGGTTTTATAAAAAAAGTTTTTCTTTTATTTTTGATCGAGTAGGCAAAGGTTAGAGCCTTTATCGGGTTATTATTGTTTGTGTCCCAGTGGTCATTGTTACTGACACAAAAACGAAAATCCAAAAATGTTGAGCTGTCATCACAGCAAGATGGGAGTGACACCAATGACATGAGATGAGGACATCAATTCCTTTGTGTGCATATGGTAATTCTATCCACTTTCGAAGGTTTTGCACTTATTTTCATAAGCATTATAAGAACAGGATATAAAGTGAAATCTTCCCAGATGGAAACAGGCAGAAAAATAAAAACACAATAAAAATAAACAAAGGTTTGGACCCTATTTACACTTTATTTCATATATTTTTTCAACATAAGAGTTTACATACATTTTTTATAACACTGTTTTTTGTTTTTTGTTTTTTTGGAAGAGGCACACCACTAGTAAAATCCATTCCAGTACTATTCAAATAAATCATAAACATGTCAGTGCAGTCACACAGAATGGCAAATGTATGAGCAGCAGAATAAAACACTGCAGTTCCAATGTTTGACACAAGAAAGCAGCAGAAAGCAAATCAAGTACAACCATGAGACTTTCCTGGGTTTCCAGGCTGTTTCCTGGGTAGCTTGTTCATCTTTATGGTCACAGCAGAATAATTTTCTTCACACTGTAACGCAAAATGGGTTACTAGTCAGGTAAACATATCCTCTTTATTCTATTTACCTCCGGGTACAAGTTTGTCGTTCTTCAATAAGTCACACTGTTGTGTTGTTGTCCAGATAAAGTCTTACTCTAAAGCAACTCATAAGAAATCTAAAGGTATTAAAGATGAGGGAGAATAAATACTGCTACCGCTACAAATAATACCTCACACTCAACAAATTAAAGTCACCAGGTGATAATTTATTGATGGTCAGGATAAAAGAACCAGTTCTAGGAATAAAGATACCATAAAACAATGCTAAAAACAAAGTGGGCAATGGCCTCTTGCTTTTCAAAGTGCCAGGCCTAGGACATGTTCTGCTTTGGGAGTATGTAAAACAGCAGTGGCTGTGCTTGGTGTTCTCTGGTATTGCAACTTTCCCCAAACATAAGTCACTTTTCCTAGGAATGCCTAATGTGTCATTTGGCAAATTCAAAAAGGTTGATTTAAAAGCCAAAGAATGCTTTTATGATTATGTCTTGATAAAAGACATCCACTTGTTACATCACATAGTTATTTTACAGATTCTTTTTGTGTTGGTAATTTTACATGTAGTGTGTAATTTGCCTACCAGGAAACATAATAAAAATATTTTGCAGTGCTTTACAGAATTTCAACATTCACACCAGCCCTTGTTCCAGTTAAGTTTACATTCCAATGACCTATAACAGTCAATTCCATGTTCCGAGAGGATATTATCAAGTAGATCATATCAAATGCATGACAAAAGAATCAACAGAGGGTATGAATCTAAGACACATAAAAAATATTTCTACCACCACTGTGCCTACCAATTGCCAAATATTTTTTCAAAACTGTGAGAACCTTGGGTTTGGTTGGTTCTCACTGTTTTAATGCATTAACAAATGCGTGTAAAGGTGTATTGCGTTGAGGCAGCCCATTTGTTTTAATTGAGCTTGCTAATGCCGCAAAAAAAGTTACCTCCATTATTTTTTTTGTAATGTAGACCCCCTCGGTCGTAAGCTACCGTGTATTATAATGTGCTTCCCAGCAGGTGCATTGGTACTATTACGGAAGTACTAAATTACTATTACGGAACGGTGACAGGTGAATGTATTTAAAAATTCAATTAGGCAGGTAAGGTTGTTTTATTGCAGGGACATAAGGAAATTGCCTATCCTTTATGCAATAAAGGACCTGCCTGGTTGTAATGTTTTATCTCTAAAGTATAGTTCTGCTTTAATAAAGACTCCTGCAGACAATCTAAACATGAATCAACAACATATGGAAAAATCAGAACAGCAAGAGGGATTCATGACTCTTCAGCTATTGGGCCTGATTTATTAAAGCCCTCCAAGGCTAGAGAAGATACACTTTCATCTGTGAACCTGGGCAATCTAGTAAACCTAAAATGGATTCCTAAAAAGTAGTTTGCTATTTGTTGGCAAATGTTTTCAAGCCTGGATCAGATCCATTACAAGTTTGCTGGATCACACAGCTTCACTGATAAAAGCGTATCTTCTCCAGCCTTGGAGAGCTTTAATAAATTTGGCCCATTGCATGCAAAGGGCTTTGAATTAAAAATGCAGTAGAAAAATATGGTATGGGTATTGAAGCTTCCCTAAGTTTCCATAGACACAAAAAAGTAGTGGCACCATTGTATCAGTGCCTCTGGAGCAACCAAGAGCACCTAACTGGGTCCTATAAAAACTTAGCCATGCATCATTGGATAAAATGAAACAAAAGAAAAATGATCAACCATAGATGGTATAGAGGTAGGTATGTCATACAAGAGAAGGAACAATGTATGAGGGGGAAGTAAACTGGTGGGGGGGAGGAGGACATGTAATAACTATATTCTCCACAATCCAAGGCCATGAGTGAACTCAAATCCGTACCAAAGAGACCAAATTAAATGGTCAAATTAAATGGTCAAAAATGACCAATCAAAATCTGTAGGTAAGTAATTCTGGATCCAAAGTTACCATATTTTACCAAACCCTTCGAAGGAATCACTTAGTACAGCTATTTTTTTTTCATTTAAAGGCACAATGACATTCCTATGTTTTACCTGAGTAACAAATTCTCTATATCTTAGTCAATACCTGTTTATTAGTAGTAAAAAATAGGCAATCAGAGCTGGCTTTTGTTACTAATCATGGGCTTGACATTCAATAGGGCTACCCCAGGCTACCCCAAACTAGCCACCATGGCCAAGACCAAAGAGCTGTCTAAGGATGTCAGGAACAATATTGTAGACCTACACAAGGCTGGACTGGGCTACAAGACTATTGCCAAGCAGCTTGGTGAGAAGGTGACAACATTTGTCGCGATATTTCGCAAATGGAAGAAACACAAAATAACTGTCAATCTCTCTCGGTCTGGGGGTCCATGCAAGATCTCCCCTCGTTGCAATGATCATGACAACGGTGACAAAGCACCCCAGAACTACATGAAGGGAACTTGTCAATGATCTCAGGGCAGCTGGAACCATAGTCACCAAGAAAACAATTGGTAACACACTGCGCCGTGAAGGCGTGAAATCCTGCAAGATTCCCCTGCTCAAGACAGCACATGTACAGGTCCGTCTGCAGTTTGCCAATGAACATCTGAATGATCCAGAGGAGAACTGGGTGAAAGTGTTGTGGTCAGATAAGACCAAAACTGAGCGCTTTGGCAACTCAACTTGCCATGTTTGGAGGAGGAGGAATGCTGCCTATCACCCCAAGAACACCATTCCCACCGTCAAACATGGAGGTGGACACATTATGCTTTGGGGGTGTTTTTCTGCTAAGGGGACAGAACACCTTTACTGCATCGAAGGGACAATGGATGGCCCATGTACCGACAAATCTTGGGTAAGCACCTCCTTTACTCAGCTAGGCTATTGAAAATGGGTTATGGAGGGACATTCCAGCATGACAATGACCCAAAATACACGGCCAAGGCAACAAAGGAGTGGCTCAAGAAGAAGCACATGAAAGTCCTGGGGTGGCCTAGCCAGTCTCCAGACCGTGAGTCGCCAAACATCAGCCTTGAAACCTTACTGACTTGGAGAGGATCTGCAAAGAGGAGTGGGACAACAAACCTGTGCAACAAACCTGGTGGCCAACTACAAGAAACGTCTGACTTCTGTGATTGCCAAAAAGGGATTTGCCACCAAGTACTAAGTCATCTTTCCCAAAGGGATCAAATACTTACAGTATTACAATGCACATCTTTGTCAGAGGGCAAACCTACAAAATCAGCAGGGGATCAAATACTTCTTTCCCTCACTGTATATCTATCATATTTTGGGACACTCTCACAGAGTGTACTTTTAACAGAACAAATGCCCAAAGAAACAAATCTGACAAGTCTAGCAGGTATGATATACTACCTCATTAAAAAGTAAAACAAAACCCTATATGATCTGATATTCTAGAGGAAAGTAAGGATTATGAATAACAAGCATGGGAGGGCAATGAGGAGACATAGGGTCCCTTTTAGGGTATGAATAATTAAATGATTTGTTACATGTTTGCACAGGGAGGGCTTATAGCGTACCTAAACTCAGAATTTTGACTTTACATAGACAACCATTTTATGTAAGGTAAAAATTTTGTTATTTGTTTTTTTTCGCCTATTTGATCGAGAATGAATGGGAGTGCAAAGCCTCCCGGGATACCTACATCAGGCATCCCGGAAGGCTCTTGGGTGCTCCTTCTGCACATGCCTGAGCATCTCGGACATGCACAGAAGAAGCTTTTTTGAGCAAAGGAAAAAAATTTGCTGATCTCACGCATGCGCATTGAGATCTGCAAATTTTTTTTTTTACATCCTACATCACCCGATTTCGCGCCTGGGTTCGGGTGACTTAAGAAGAATAACAGGAAGAAGAAGAGAAGATGACGGTGCCCGGAGCGTCGGCTTTGAGACGACGTGGGACCCGATGCAGGACACCCCCGGAGGGATCAGACTGCCCTGCGGGATTGAGGGTTTAGTTCCTCTTTAATACATAACAATCCATCTACGAGGAGAAGAGATACCTCCATTCACTCAAAAGATACCCACACGGCATATAAGATGTTACAAGTAATACCAATTGCCAAACGATTTATACTGCAGCATAATTGGTTGGGAGATATGGAACCAGGAAACTGTTCTAAAAAATTGTTAGCTTAAAAATTGTAAGATTATCAAGTAATTGGGGGCATCAGTATGCCCCCATAAATTTGAGCTTCTGGATTCAAGTTCTTTATACTGATACATGGGCATTCCTGCAATATATAGGCTATCTGTCTTTCTGTTTTGACTTTTTGAGAGGCACTAGCCAAGTTTGCCCTCTTTAAGTACTTTTGTTTACCCTCTCTGATGAACCATTGGTGTTAGCAATGCACAGTCACTCGGACATTTGGGGTCTTGAGCTAGCAGGTTATGAGCCTAGTATGTGAATCCGGCAGCATTAATCAAAACTCATTAAATCAAGCAATGTTTTACCAATCGTTCTTTGTTTCTTCTGATTTTGTTGCGCCTACGTGAAATGTAACCTTAAGTGGCTGCTCTTATCTGACGGGGGGAGCACCAAGTTCCTTTTTTCAGGCCATTCAATGTATTCCCTAGACATGGCTGCATGTAAAAATCCCAGTGAATCTGCAGTCTGTGAAATGCCCATAACTATGCTACCTTCTTGATTGGCCAGTCGGGGATGTGTACCTAATAAATTGGCTAGCGAGTGTTTATTTTAAATGCAGTATTAACTTATGTTAAAAATAAATTCCACTGGCAAGTTAACATGAAACCCCATTACTTTTGCTTTGCAAAAATCTTCCAGAAATTCAGTACAGCAAACTTTGTGGGTTTTTTTCCAGTAAAAATTAACAGTCCAAACTGTCCCTGCTGTCATCAAAAAATCCTGTGCATGAAGCTAAGCCTTAATTTGCTGTAAACAAACCGTAGATCACATGAAAGCTCATGCAATTGTTGGAATCTGACTTCATCTCGGCAAGGTCCTTTGGAGATCTTATCATGGCAAGGATGCTGGAAAATATGGGCAAACTGAGCATGCACAGCTTAATGTCAGCTGTTGAAAAAATTGCTGTGAGTGGAAAGCTGTGAATGATCTACAAGCTTAAACTATTGTATGTATGCTGAACCATTTATAGGAAAATGTTAACAGAAGAGAGTCAAATTCAATTTTATGATGAGTAACAGAATTCAGTGTTAAGATGCATTCGCATACACTATAAACAAATTATGAAATTTTTATTTTTATAACAAATATTGTATTGAGCTTTTTCATAGGAAGATAAAACAAAGTACAAAGTAACCATTTACAATATCAATTTTGAATTTCATACCTATCAAAAGTTATAAAAAAACAGTGAAAACGTTTTATTGAAGCATCAACTATATGTCTTGCTATGTCATAAAGGCCATTCATATGCTGTCACTGATATAGTGTACAGCTGATTCTAGATTGGCCGGCCTCCAAGTGGGGGGGAGTGGGGAAAGAAAGCACTTTAACCAGTGCACCTCAAAAGCTTGATATCAGATTCTCAGGAGCAGTGTGTCAAATGAACCCTGAAAGGTAAAATCCCACTTCTCCACAACTTCTGAAACATAAAGGTGAGGAGGAGTGGTATATCGTTGATAGACAAAGAAGTTTCAGGTACTTTGACAGGACTTTGTAGGTTGTTTTTACCGTAAGGGTGATTTGTGTACATCTGGCTGAGTAGGCCCAGACCTCTTCCCACTGTTTCTCCAAAAGATCATGCCCAACATCGTGGGTTCATGCCCTTGTGGTGGCCTCTCATGAAAGCCTGATAGCAATGTAGAGTACAATGAGGATATCAACCCCTTAGCGTGCAGATCGTTTCTGCATGTTCGTTCATACTCAGTATGGAAAGCTGGTTGGGCTCGGAGCAAGGACTTATAAAGTGCCTTATTTGTATGTATGAAAAGAATATGGAGTTAGCGGCCTCATATTGTTGTTTGAAGTATTGGAATGTCAGTACCTCCCTCCTCAAAGAAAAAGCAGACACCCGGGTCAGCTCTTCCTGGGTCCACTACCTGACCCACTTGGGCTCCTCGAATCCCGGAGGGAACATGGGGTTGCCCACTATGCTTGCCATCGGTAAGAGTGGAGACACGTGATCTTAACTGTGAGTTCCATATTTTAACAGAGTGGGCTAATGGTGAGGAAAGTTGGCAGGGACGCGGTAGGGAGTGAGCCACAACAGGTTAATGGAGATCAGGTAAAAATCTGGGGTATTAAGGTAGACCTACATTGGAGTTTCAGAGGAAGCATGCAATTTTGCCAGTGGGACAATCTGGGCTGCTTGGTATTATTTGGGGATGTGGGGTACTGCCAAACCCACCTCTATTCTTCCTCCTATATAGAATATATTATGGTCTAGTTTGGTCTAGTGGGACCCCAGATATACTTAGGCACAGCAACCTTCAGTTTGAGCAGAACTGCAGGAGGGACCGAGATTGGTGTACCTAACAGGATCTTAGGTAAGTACGTTGTTTTGATAGCGTTGATCATACTAAACCAGGATATGTGAAATGGGCGCAAGGACTCCAGGGGGGCATCAAGTAAACTCAGTATGACTGTGGCTTCATGTAGGGTGCGGTATGATGAGGTCAAATGAACCCCCAGATAAATAAGTCCTGTCACCCATTGAAAGGAGAAATTGGCTTGGACGCCCACCATTGCTGATGGTGGGAGTAAAACATTGAAGGCCAGTGATTACCATTCATCCTGAAATCCTGGCAAACTTGGAGAGGGAGATGTTAGGGTGAGGTGGATGTCATCAGCGAAGAGCATTAACTTGGGTGTTATCCATGCCACCTCTATACCCCAGACATTCATCTGTTGTCGTAAGAATTGGGCTAAGGGTTCATTTGCCAGTATAAAGAGGATAAGCGAAAGGGGACAGCCCTGTCTGGTCCCCCTCTGCAGGGGGAAGTTCTCAAAGCCACAGTAACGCATTAAGGCTGATGGCGTTGAATAGAGAGGCCCGATCCACCGCAGGAAGGATTCCCCAAAGCCCCATATTCTAAGCACAAAAAACAAATACGGCCAGGACACCATATCAAATGCCTTTTGTACATCTATAGCCAAGAACATTACCTCCAATGACTGTATCTTAGCTATTTTGGCTAGATGAATCGCCCTACAGATATTATCACCCCCGTCGCCAGACCATGATTTAGCCTGGTGGCTAAAATTCTTAAGCAACTTGAGGTCAAGGTTTAGAAGCAAGATAGGCCTATAATTTGACCATAGTTGGCCTAGGTTTAGTTATCATGACTACATGTGAGGCAAGCATATTAGGAGCAATGGCACCTCCTCCCTTAAATCCATTAAAGAGCCTAGTTAGGACAGAAACAATCAGGTCACTTTTTTTTGTAAAACCTGGCCATTTATCCATCTGGTCCCAGCCTTTTTTTATTTTTAACGGAGCTGATAGCCACCAGTACTTCTGAGCTTCTAAAGCCTCTACAAAATACAAGCATTGTTACAACATTTGAGTATTCTGCTCGGGCTCCAGGCATCAAAGCTTTCGAGTCAGAGGAGTGTCTGGCTTATTGCCTTTGTCTGGCCCATCGGAGTTGTTTTTCCGCCAAATCTGTATAGCATAGGTTAGGATCATTGGTAATTTTGTCTAGGGTGTGTCTATTCATGTCTGTGGGAGACAACCCAAAGGCTCAAGCAGTCTGTTTGTACTGTTGCTCTAATTGTTTTACCACTCTCTCTCCCTTCTGATGGGTCGCCATTCGTATTAAAAAGCCTCTATCGCTTTAAGATCTCCCCAAAGGGTCGGGGAGTTTCGCACTGACGATGCGCTAAAGTCCAGATACATGTTTTTTTTTTTCTCTAATGCCTTCCACATCCTCGTTAGGGGAGAGTAGAGACTCATTTAGGGTCCAGGAGAATCTATACAGTTCAAGGCCCTTGAGACTGCCACGAGAAAGTAATGCCAGGAGACCAAGATATGGTCGATTCGGGTATGTAATTTATGTAGGGCAGAGTAATGGGTGTATTCTTTCATGTAGGGGTGGAACTTCCTCCAAGCATCCGCCAAGCAAAACCTATCCAGAAGTTCCACCCCCATATATCAACATTCAGCAATAGGTTTGGTAATTACCCCTTCAAAGCAACCCTAAAACATCAGTGAACCTCCTCCATGCTTCTCTGTAGGGTCTTTTATTTGAAGGCTTTTTTTTACTTTCTGTAAATAGTCAAATGATGTGCGTGACCGAAAAGCTGTATTTTTGGGCCTGATTTATTAAAGCTCTCCAAGGCTGGAGAAGATACATTTTCATCAGGGAACCTGGGTGATCCAGCAAACCTGGAATGAAATTCTGGAATGAAAGTTATTTGTTAGCAAATGTTTTCAGTGCTGGACCAGATCCATTCCAGATTTGCTGAATCACCCAGGTTCACTGATGAAAGCGTAGCTCCTGCAGCTCTGGAGAGCTTTATTAAATCTGGCCCTTTGTCTCATCTGTCCAGATGACATTCTACCAGAAGGATTGTGGCTTCTACAGGTGAATTTTTAGCAAACTTCAATATGGCTTGTTTATGTTTCTGTGTCGGAAGTGGGGTCCTCATGGGTCCCCTGCCATAGAGTCCCTTTTCATTCAGATGGCGATGGGTAGTGTGAGCTGACAGTGTTGTTCCCTGTGCCTGCAGGTCAATTTGAATTTGTTTGGAATTTGATGGAGTTTCTTTATCTAACATTCCAACAATTCCTTGTTGTAACATATCATTGATCCTTCTGTTTTGTCTATGTCCAGAGAGATTATCTACAGGGACATGGGCTGTAAACTTCTTTACAATGTTGCACACAGTAGACACAGGAACATTAAGATTTCTGGAGATGGATTTTTAGCCTTGGGATTGTCCAGGCTTTTCTATAATTGTGGTGCTCAAATTTTCATACAATTCTTTGCTCTTCTTTCACACAGACCTTCAAATCTGAGATCTGGAGCAGCTGGCAAAGGAAGAGCGGTCCAAAATTCCATAAATGCAAGGATGCCAATATTTAATAAAAAATAATTGAATAAAAAATTAAAATAAAAAAAAATTGTTTTACTTCTAAAAGAACAGTGCCACAATATGTGTTTTTTTTTGGACATCTTGGTGCTTTGCAATCCATGCACAAATCAAGTAAATACCACCCTTACAAACATTTTTTATTCTTTTTTGTATTTTTGTTATTTAACCCATCTAATTAATATTTTACAATTTATTAACTATAGATGTTAAATATTGTAAATTGTTAAAAGGATAACAGTGCGGGACTAACAACACAAATGAAGGAAAGGTTTACTTGTGTTGTGTGTTTATGTGGCAACAAATAAACAGAGATTTTAGTTTCACACTTTTACAGATATATGTGGAGACCATACTGTCTCTTCACAGACCCTCTGCCTAAAAACAGAACAAAGCACAATGGCAGCTTTAGATACCTTGTACATGTGAAAAGCCCTTTCCATGTGCACATTGCCTTAAAAAAGTTATATATTGTTTGCAATGGTTGCCAGGTTAGCTTGTTGTACTTAGTGTGGGACACCTGAGGATCTTCATTTGCCATTTTGCTGTGCTGGGCTTCTGTCCTTGCACCCTTAAAGCTACATTTACACACTAGATAAGCCTTGCTCAACTTTTTAACATGGGGGAACCCTTGAAATAACCTCAGGTTTTAGGGAACCCGACAATATTTATGGTATGTCCAAATCATAGTACATTGCCTGGTTGTCAATGGGAATATCATTGGTGTCAATGGTATCTGACCTGAAAGGCACAAAAAGCTCATTGCTTGATGAACTCCTAGCAAACTCTGGAGGAACCATAGGGCTCCACATAACCCTGGTTTAGAATCACCCCCAATGTTGTTCATCAATCCATCCTCATGGATCAATGAGCGAGTGGGGACATGTGCATTTTTCAATGTAAAAAAAAAACTTGCCATGCATTGCAGCGTCAAATGAGCTCCATACACAATTTTACACTCTGCACTCTTTTTTTACATACTATAGAATGCGTAGTACTATGAATTCAATCTATTAGAGATACTGTAAAGAATTCTGACTGAACTGCCATAATTCTTTATGGCATAGATTCTGTAAGGTGCGTGATTCATTCTTCAGGGATTTTGGTCCATATTGACATAACATTATGTATTTGCACCAGATATGTTTGCTGTAATTCCATGATGCAGATTTCCTGTAGAAATAGGGGGGATAGATACATGCTTTCATGTTGATGACACCAAATTATGACCCCATCATCTGCATGTCACAGCAGAAATTGAGATCCATCAGGTCAGAGTACATTTTTTCAATTTTCATGAACCCATGTGAATTGTAGCCTCAGGTGCCTGTCTTCTCTTGCTGTAGCCTTCTTCAAGGTTCTTTTTGGTTGTAATGAGTGGGTATTTGAGTTACTGTTGCCTTTTTAGCAGCTCAAACCAGTCAGTTTATTGTGCTTTTATTGTGCCTTTTTGTGGAATTTAAAAGGGTTTCATAAGATAACGTCATCAGTACTTGGTAATTGACAAAATGCATTTATTTTTTTTTTACCAAACAAGTTTCAGCTAAAATAAGTGAATTTAAAATAGAGTAGCATTTTTTATTAGTAGAAAAGAAAATAGCATAATAAAACATCTGTGACTTTTTTTGGCAATCTATGCTTTCATATTGCATAAGGCTTCATTCTACAAAATGAATTCCTCAATCCCTAAAACCTGCATCTATGTCAGGTCACACCAGTACATCTTGGCTTTGTTTCATAACTCTGATTGTAGAACTTCAGTGAAACTTACCATACCATATATCACAGAAATCAAACTCTCTGTAGACTTTATTTGAAGTTTTACACCTGCTGCATGAGAAAGCAGAGATCATGTTACAATGGTTCATTTCACATTTCTTTTATGTGCACCATTGAATACAACTGTCGGTCTGTACTCTGTCTCGGCAGAAGAAGAAAAAAAGACGCAGCGTTATTCGTGTCTGCTCTGGCACTCCCCAAAAAATCCGTCCTGCAGCAACTGGAATGGGCATGTTATTTTTCCCTCCACCTTTCAGCAGAAAGACAAACATAATCAGACTGTTAAATTGCATTTTATTCCAAATCATTAACATGTTCCTAGGTAAACACAGGTATGAACAATTAAATAAAAAATGGGTCAACAGCGAGGATCATCATGGATGGATAGACAGGCAGAAAAAAGATAAATTGGAATATGAACATAGATATTTTGGAAAGCAGATGAATAGACGGAATTATATATTTAAATGGCAGATAGATTAGATATTTCTGTAGTACATTGATATCTTTCTTTTAATGAACATTTATGAAGATAGATAGATAGATAGATAGATAGATAGATAGATAGATAGATAGATAGATAGACTTTTTAAAGTATCACAGTCTACAACTGTAGACAAATAAATAAAATTAAAAAAAAATATTGTTACAATGACCAGAGACAGACAGATAGATAGAAAGATAAATCTCATTTTGATTTCTTAAATATTTCTATTACCATTAATAAATAATAAACAGATTTATACTTCTTTTTCAAAATACGACCCCGTAACGAATTAAAGGAATAGCAGCCAAAAGCACCCCATTGACACAACAAAATAAGCGATAAGGGACTGGCTAAGGGCCAGTACAGGGGGGCTTTCTGTTAACTCTTCATAACCAAAGGGGCTCCCAGACTCAGAGAGATCTCCCCAGACAGATAAACCTGAACAGACAAACACACCACCAAACCCAAACAAATTCAGAGATAAATCTGTACAAACACAAACAACAACTTAGAGAGATATTACAGCAGTGAGTAAAGAAAAAAACAAAAAGGCAGCCCATTGAGACAGACACAGACAGACTCATGAATCCTTTAGCAGACACATGCTGCTTGCTGTACAAGGAAATATGAAGGAAGAAGAAATAGGAAAGCTTGATGTGCCAAGGAGGTGTCACACATACATGACTATCCATACCTGATGAAGGAAGCACATGGTGGAGGCACTGCGCACAGCAAGTCGTACACTTTATGAGCCAGACAGAGGGAAGAATTGTACAGGAGCACCGGACAACACACATACACAACAAGTCACACACAGACACAGCAAGTCACACACAGACACACCCACGCACACACAAGTAGATAAAGTTCCAGAAATGTTCTCACATGTCAGACGTCCATGAGAGTACAGGCACATTCCCAGACAGATTGTAACGCATCCAGACAAGGGTCAGACAGCTCCATACATAAACACACAGGTGAAGCAATAGTAAAAAAGAAAAGTGGTCAGGCACAGAAAACAGGCACCCAGTGTGAGGGGACTTGGAGGAGAAGGAGGGGACAGAAGGGGGGAAATAAAGAAGTGGAGAGGAGGGGGCAGACAGATTTGTCCAATTCTTAGACACAGGACAGACATAGGGGCACAAATCAGGGGGAGATACTGACAGACTAGACAGAGGGAGAGAGGCACAGCACAGGGGGAGAGACACACACAGAGTGGCAAACAAACAGGGGAGGGACACCAATCAATTTTTTGAATACCAAAAGAGATAGGCTTGAAGAGCAGACCTCCTCAGACACAGGGAAAAAAACACAGCAGCCACAGACAGCCTCTCACCCAGACAACCAGACTTCAATCACTCAGGTAGACAGCTCTCAGACAGCCAAAGAGTTCCCATTCAAGCTGCGAACTTCGTGCACCATGCTACAATTTGTGCTGCTTACTCTACTGCTGCTGGCTGTTAGCCGATGCCACCCTATCCCTGGAGGGGACACAATGCAGACGGGTGAGTCACACCAGACCCCCCCTCCCCTTTCCTCTAGGTGCAGCAACTCTCCCTGCACTTCTTCCACATCTATCCATAAATGTATGAATCATATCAACTATATCACTTTACTGGATGCTACAAATCCACACACACACATAATGGCCTACTGCCTTTTTTGCATACTGTCATCTTCCATTTTAAAGCTTGAGTCACAACTAAAAGTGGGTAACTTTTGAATGAACATTCCCAGCCTACACAGATTTTGTACAATGGATCCATTCCAAGCTACAGACACACGCCAGATTTTTGTCGTTCAAAGAAAATGATTACTGACGTATCGTTAGATAATCAAAATAACCAAAAGATGACGATCGCAACTAATGATGGATTCATTCTGATGGTTATTTGTCATCTACCACAGGCTGCCAAGCTCTAAGAACCATCACATGGTTGCTTTATGTACAGGATATTTTGGTTGATTTTACATGCTGTGTAAATGTTCATTTTTTAGGGATTGTAAATTATGAACGACAATTATTTAGCAAGTGTACGTAGATTTGGAGTTCACCGACAACACTTTTTTTTTGTAAAATTCTATACAATCCGATCATAAGAATGATTGCAATCGAACACTTGTAAGTTAATATATTGTGCAGTCAATTTATGTTATTTGCACAATTGAAAAGAAAGTTGTCATGTGTTTTTTCTGATTGGTCACTTAGAACCAAACCGATATAATCTATAATTGGTCTGTCATTTCAATTATTCTTTGTGTTAATCACAATTGTTAAAAAATGAGACAGAGAATTACTCTGCATTACTAACTGTCTTTTATAATTGAGTCTACCCAGTTTTTATTTTTCGGATCCTCACATTTTCCAAAAAATGATATTTTATTAGTCAATTTCAAATGTTCCCCTTTAACAGTGATGTTAGCAAATTATTATCAAATTTAGTAGATTGATGGTAATTGTATCCTACACAAGGTAAACCTTTAATATTTTAATGAGCACCACATATGTGCTGTATATGTTCAAAAGATGATCATTCTAGGAGATTTATTGCACAGTCACATAATCAAAATAAGCCACATGGTTTATGTCTTACACAATATTTTTGAACCTATATGTTATTGCTACAGAATAATAACAACTAAGTAAATGTAGATGTTTGTTTTTTACAAGATAATACATATTCAAGCACCTAAACTTTTAGTTATAAGGCTGATTGATTAGGAGATTTTACACAGAGATGGGAAATAAAAATAATACCTTTTAAATGTTTTTCTTTTAATGAATACCACTTATTTAGATGAACATAAAGCCTTGAATTCATGTATTTAAAAGTCAAGATACAGAGAAAATAAGGTCATGCAGTGCATTTCATTCATTGCAGATGCACCTGTTTACTTGCATGATGTAAGGTACATAGCTGTCGTCTGGTTTTTGAAACTGCCCCCATTAACAGAATGGCTTCTTGGAAAGCTGTGCTGGAATGTCTGAAGCCAGGCATGCCCGAGCAGATTGTTTGTCTGTGGGTTCCTCCACAAGGACATCTTGACCAGGGCTCACCTCACAGAGGGACATCATCTTAATAAGGGGTCTGTAACCATCCATTTTAACCATTTGGCAGTGTTTATTGACTCAAATTAGGAATGTTTTCCAGACTGTGACTCTTGATTGAAGCTGTATGGAGTCTTAAAATGCCCACTTTAATCCACCTTTGATTGTCTTTGTTAGGTGATGCCACTTGTCCTTCACCGTCCTGCTTATCCAGTCTGACATGGGTTCTACCCAAACTTCTTTTACAAAAAAATGAGTTTACCCTTCTTCCCAAGCAATACATGACCCTAAAATGTAATGGACAAGGCTAAAGCAATGTACATATGTCACATGATTGTTGACTGAAACAGTCATTATCGTCTCAGGTAAAAATCATGTGTACAGTGATCACCTTCTGCCATTCATCAATCTGTCCTGGCAGATCAATGAATGACTGATTGGAGATTGCCACTGTACTTTCCTATAGAGAAAAGTGCGGTTGAGGGTCATTCATTCATTCTCCTTTCCCCGCTCTCAATAAAACTGGGAAGCACAATGTTTACAGCGCTCATTCGTGAGCACACAAAAGATTGTTTCCATAAACAGATATTTAACATGTGTACTTTAGTTTAGGCTTTTCATGTCACACTATTTTTTCGACTTAAGAACTCATAACTGCTTCTTTTTTATGTAGTCATCGAAAAATTTGGACCTTGTGGTCTATTTCTGTCCATAAACAATTTTTTGTAATTTCATTCATTTGGATGGATTTCAATTCTTAATGAAGTCTCAAGCAATTCTCGGAATGTACCCATTCCTTTTGATGCCAATGTTTGCCACATGGAGTGCTCTTCAGTCTTTTGCGTCTTACTCGTAACCACCCTACTTGTTTACAATGCTAAGTAGATTACAGTTTATCCATACCAATATACCATTACTGATTCTGAATGATCAAATGGCTGTACCAGGTATACTATCTTCAACATCTCATTCTCCATAGAAAAAGCAACCTTAAAGACAGTACCCTCCTTCTTTTAAATTCTAACATTTTATTTTTTTTTCCATGGTACTGTTTTTTAACTGTTCAGTTCTTTCACTGCACATGATTGCTCCAAGAATGTATAATCTTGACAATGTATCCTTATCTGGTTACTTCTGCCAATTCTTCACACTGCCATCAATGCATGTAGGGCTAAGCAAACTGCTATTCATTGAAAAGCATCTTTTCAGAATAACCTTCACTTTTTTTTGATGGTTTGATAGAGCAGGTGACAGGAGAGATATGTAAATATTTTTATCTTTACAGACACATCTTTAATGGGAATGTCTAGTTGGTGTCAGAGTCCCTTTAAAGTTTATCTGCTGCAAGGCTATAGGCATTTAAACATTTACTAATTCCTAGAAAAAAATATTTAGTGTATCTCTGTAATACATGCACATTTCTTACAGCAAAGTATACCTAAATGTACCTATGGACAGCAAACAATACCTAAATATAACAAAAAATGTAATAAAAAAAAACTTAAAAGTATAAATTTTATTTTCTAAATTCATACTAAATAAATACATTTTCTAAATTCACAAGCCTGTGCTGTCAGCCCTACTTACTTTATTTTTGAGTGATTACACATAGACTGTCTCCCTCCTACCACCTCCTCACATGATTTCTGGTATGTTTAACAGATCAAATAAAAGATGTTACATACAGTACACTTTAATACGTGCCCTCGCTCTGTAGCTGCTAGAATTAGAATTGTGCAACAATTCATTTAGAATTGTGTAAGCTAGTTTATCTTCCCCCACCAAGCCTTATAGCCTTGTAGTCCAATGCAGAGTTGTGTACATTTATATATTTATATATATATATATATATATATATATACACATGTCTAGTGGAGAGTCACATCTAAATCAAGCTCTTGTTTTTACACTTTCCATTTCTAAAACATGAGATGATAGCCATGTATCTTGCAATATATTGCTCCACAGTGCCTGCAGTAAGAGATGTGTGCTTGTCAGTACTCAGCCACCTACTACCAGCCTTATTCAACCCTATTGGTTGCTCCCTATTGGATTTCCATGAGGGACACGAGGAAGCAGCAAGTACACCGCAACCTTATCACCAGTCTGAACTTGGCACTGTTTTTATTTTGTTGCTTTTGCACACGTTATATAGCATTCAGATAAAGGATTTTCCCTGGTGTTTTTCTACAGGTGGCACATGCTGGCTCCTACAAGGCTCCAGTTCAACTTGCAGCTTGATGTTACTAACAGCAGTAACATGGGATGAATGTTGTGGAGATGGACATCTAGACACTGCCTGGTCCAACTATACTGATCCCATGAACAAAATCAGTCTGCTGGGCTTCCTAGGACTGGTCAACTGCAAACCCTGCAGAGGTAAGTCAGAAATATATTTGTGCTCCCGTAGAAGTTACACTGTCATGGGTGAACATGGGTGATACAGCAAACCTGGAATGGATCCAGTCCAGGATTTAAAACCTTATTACCCAAATATTAGCAAATTGTTTTAGGAAATTAATTCAAGGCTGGATCACCCAGGTTCTTTCATGATAGCCCTGAAGTCTTGAAAAGCTTTAACAAATCATCCCCAAAGTTTGAAAATGAACTTTGTAACAAGGATATTATTTTTGGGTATAAATAGCTGCAGTTGACATTACAGATAAAATGAAATGTGCTCCTCTTTTTATAAATATATGAGAAAGGACCTATCTTAAATAAAGAGGTTGCTCAATCTTTGTAACAAAGCTCTGGTTTACTGTGCTTTAGACCTTAGGGCACTAGTGTGTTGGCAGGGGAAGTAAAAAATGCCCCTGTTAGTAGTCATTGATGATGGGAGTAAAAATGCCCCAGGGTTAAAAATACTCAGCACCTGTAATTAATGGGTAAAGGTACAATGTCCTATTGTTGCTGTCAGTGGAAGGAACAGTGCCCTATTTTTGGTGCCTGTGGGAGGAATAGTGCTTCATTATTTGTATCAATGAGAGGAATATTACCCCATTGTTGGTATCAGTGGAAGGAATAGTGCCCCAATTGCTGGTTAAGTTCAAACAAACGGCCACAGTTTGTTCACTATTGAAATAAAGTATTTGGTAAATTCATGCGTGTTCATCATTAAAGTAACATCTTTTAATGATACTTTCTTTATGCAGACAGCTGTGATGGGGTGCAGTGCCCCCCTGGAAAGACATGCATTCTGAAGGATGGACGTCCACAGTGTGAATGTGCCCCTGACTGTTCAGGACTCAACAGTGATATTCCTGTATGTGGTTCTGATGGGAGCACCTATATGGATGAATGTGAACTTATCACCCACAAATGTCGTGGACAACCAGACTTGGAGGTCATGTACTATGGAAAGTGCAAAAGTATGTAACATCCTTTTTCCTTATATTGTTGTGTTTTGTATCTTTCAATAGCAGTTATATTTAAGTTATAAATTTGTTTGCAGTCATATTTTATTTTAAAATTCATTACCATTATTGTCTTTGACCTGTAAAAGGACTTTTGCAACAAGAACTAATTTAGGGCTTATATAGACTTATGTGTCCTTAGTATTTTACTACACAGGGCATTTAAATTGTTACCCCTGTTTTGAAATTAAGCGGTTTGTCGTAATTGTAGTACTTCAGAAACAAAACAACAGCCATTATTGAACCCATACCCCCATTCATAACTTAAACTTTGAAATAAGTAAGTTGTTATGCACCAAGGGCTGAACAAAGCCTTTCCTGTTAATGCTACGAAGACTTGTATGGACCTTCTGGTAACCTCCTGAAGATTCTTTAGGCTGTAGCTCCTTTACAAAGCAGGATGACTAAAAGTAACTCTATTTTCCTCTGACCACTTTGAAACCGTGCCAGCTTGTGCATTTCCTAAAACCTTTTTTCATCCAGTCATAGCCCTCAATTTTATGACCTAATCCATTAAATATCCTAAATTTTTGACAATATCACTCACTAGACTACTGCCTCTTCGATATACCACTCCACAACCTATGCTATTGCATTTTACAATTTCTGAACCCTTAAATCTGTACTGTGTCTAGTTTTCTAAATACATATTGTGCTAGCCTAAGCTTCCAACCCAATGAATACAAAAAAATAGTTTTGTATCTATTGAATACTGAGATTGTTGAGGATGTTTTGACAAATGAGATTTGTCCAACGTAAAGTGTAGTCCTTTAAACATGTATAATATGGTATATTGTGATCTAATATGATTTTTACTGATTTTGCTACAGCAACATTGATTATTGCTTAAAGCCAATTGATTAAGCAATTGATTAATGCTTAAAGTCACAGCCAACAACAAGACAGATATGATGTCAGGAGCTGGTGAGACACAAATGATGCCCAAAGCTGATAGTATTTCAGTGGTGCAAGGGATGCTTTGTACAGTTCATGGAGCAGTGGATGAGCCCTTTTAAGTCTATCATAGTTACTATGTCTATGAATGCTTAGAATACATGTTAATGACTAGAGTATAAATCATCAGACTGAATGTGAAACAAGGAGTAGCAACACATTTTGATGAAATTTTCTTTACATCAGACTCTGTGAAATGTACAGATCACAGAAGACATTTAAACATTTATTTACAAACCTATTGCCACGTGAATCTTTCTTTGAACAATTTCTTTTGGCAGCCGCTATGTTTCAGCTGACACACACATCTAGCCGTTGGTGCGCACAGGAATGTTTTCAGCCACACAGAAGCTAAACACAGCTTCCGATTACTCCACTGATAGCAATAAAAAGCAGAGTTGTTAGAACCTCCTACCATTCAACTCTGGTTAAGGAGGGTCAATGAGATACACCATATGGAAGATTTGACCTCCTCAAAATAGGAAGTTCTTTACCACCTGGTACTACTGGTCTCAATTCACTGATACGTTGGATTAAAGATGCTACCTGGGCACTTCTTGACTTCTTGATTTCTGGACCCTATAACTTTTTGAGTGCCTGATCTGCCTATTAGATTATATATTCAGTTATATATGTTACTCCAAATAGATGCCAATAGAACAGAGGTTAATTAGAATTGGGGATTATGTCCTGATGTTGTGATTGTAAAATGATTCGTACAAACAAATTCTTATTGAGACATTTATCGTACCGTACTGTACCATTCCATTTGTAATTCAGCTTGTATGACCTGACTTTTTGTTTTAATGTTTTAAAGTTTTAATTTCTGACCTAATCTTTCCAGATGTTATTTAAATGCGTTTATTTGATTTTGTTAAAGTCCATGTTTTTGAAGTTGTTTGTAACAATTTATGACCTTTTTTATATCACCTATCCCCCCTCCCTATATACCCAACCCCTTGTTTTTTTGAAAACCCTAAATAAAGAATGTTTTTTAAAAGAAGAAGCTGAATTGTTAGAAAACTTGTAAAAGTGAGGAATAGAAAGTAATAATGACAGGAGGACCTAAACAGCATAACTTCATGTCATGTTCATAAATGGAAGCTGTTTTGTTGCTGGTGAAGCAGACATATGTAATCATATATGAATATGTATTTATATTCATATATGTTCCTATATTTTCTATTATTGGTATAATTATGCTAAATTAATGTTGTTTTAACTAAGTTTAATATGTACTCTTCTATCCATTTAGCTTAGGCATTATACTGAAGCTGTTTAGTTAATACTGATATGCATTTATCTAAATCTGTTCATTCAGTCATCAATATGTTTATTGGAATGTTTAATTCAGTATGTTTCTTTATTGGCAACTAGTTTTGAATTTCATATGTGAAAATGGTAGCTGTTTTTTTTTCAATAATTTGTTATTAGAATTTTTCAAGTTTATATTCCAACTTTCTGAACAATTGGTTATCAAATGAAAACATAAAAAATACAGACAATGTAACAAGACTAATGTTCATCTGTTTCCATAAAAGTAAATAAAGCCAATAAAAGTAAAGCTGGCTGTTTTAAATGTTGGCTGGTCAAGCAAAAATTAGAATTAGGTGAACTCTGAAGAGTGCAGTGTCTGTTCAGTCTTTAGTTGGGGAAATACAGTTTTGGCAAGGATAATGTAGCCCAACAAGCCAAGCATTCCCATGGGCAGTTTTGTCCAGGGTTGTTGGGTGAAAGTAAGGCTAAAATATAAATTGAAGGAAGGTGCCCATTGACTGACAGTCTGAGATAATTCATGTGTAAGTGTTTTAAATGTTTCCTTTATTATGCAGCAATTTTCTAAAATGTTTCAAAAAGTCCTACAATAATAAATTATTATTTTCTAATCACTAGGCATTTGTCACTTTTAGTTGGCTGGATTAGATAAAGTATTTTGGTCCTTCCCATTGCTTCATAATCACCGTAATAAGGGCAGATATTTTATTACCTCTAATTCGTAGTGAGAGATCTGCCAATCTGTGAGTAGAGTAATGCGATGCCACATTCTGACATGCTAAGCCTATTTTCTAAAGCAGTTATTTTATACTAAGCCCAGTGAATTTGTGTTTTCTTCCAACATCCAGTCATGTGCAAAGGTACAACTTTTTTATGCTTCTGCAGGTTGACTGTGCTGAGTGGGAAATTTCCTTGCAAATTCAATGTTGTTTTCAGATGCATTTTTACAGTTGAATGTCATGTTTTATTTAACTTACCTTTATAGGTTTTTTTTGAGATTTTTCATTTGTACTTTTTTTTTCTTGATAAATGAAAAAAGCAGAACTCTGTAATCTCCATGTTTTAAATTTATTTTAAATGTGAAAATGCATGAAACATTTGAAATGAAAAGTAAGTAACAGGACGTCTATCTATCCTCTAATATGGGTGATGTTTGCCTACCCCCAAAACAGTAGTATACAAATAAAGAAAGTGTATGAACATATATGTTTATGATTAGTGTCACCACATTGATCGATGCTATATGTTTGAATGCATGTTAACCATACCAAAGTATTTTATGTCATTGTACAACTGTAACCTTGAACACTGTTGTGATATTACTATGTATATGTCACTCCTGTAGATAACTATTTAGCACGGCTTGCAGATCCCCTGAAGAAGCCAATTAGGTGAAACGTGTCGGGACATGAGACGTCATTATTCCATGTTACACATATATTACAATCAGGGATAATTCTGTCTAGTATGTAGATCCAATAGCCTATATTTTACCAAAAGGAATGGGACCTCCTAAAGAATCTGTATTGTATATATTGACAACATATTTTTTATGATGACTAATATAATTCACTAAATATAATTTTCAATTGCCTAACAAACCCCAGTTATTTACTCTCTTTATTTTTAAATGAAAACATAATTGATCGAACTAAGGAGAATCTAGTTTTGTTTGTTGTATTTTCTTAGAAATAGCCTATAATAAGCTTTCCACCCAAAATCTCACTCATTTTAAAGCATTTAGCCATTTTACCATGTTTACAAATATAACATATTTATTTGTGCTTTCAATGCATGTTTGGAAAGCATCTTTAAGCATATGTAAGCTACCTGGACATTGGTTTAATGTGTCTTCCCTAGTTTTCGCTCTTACATATATTGCTTGTTTACATGCAGCATTTTTTTTAAATACATTGAAAATTAAATACATTACATGCAGAATGTGTTTTAAATACATCGAATTTTAGGAAAGCATGCAGATAATATTTTTCTGTTTTTCTGGTAGGTTAGGTAAGGTTATACTGTATCTACACGGTCCAGTTTCCAGGGAACTATATGTCAGAAGTCAGATATTGTTTCTAAAATGATCAAATAATCAAAAGAGTACACCCCAGTGAAGTTTTATGGAATACTAAAGTAATTGCATAAAAAACTTACATTTATTAGAATATAAAAAACCTCTTTAAAGGACAAGGACAATACAGTGCAAACATGACAAGGGTAGTAACGCTTTTTGCGGGGTAACATTCTCAGCTTCTTCAGACTAGAAATAGCTACACATTAAGTTATCACACGCCTTTTAATCATCAACATATGAGATATGTATAGCATATCCACTAATGCCATGGTGTCAGGAGATTCGCTCAAAACAGTATGTCTGCATGATAGGTGGCAAACATGTGTGATGCCAAAACGGAAAAGACCATGCTGAATAGGTATATATGCAGAGACGTGCCTTGCCGAAAAGCTTACCATAAACTTGGGAAACCACACTTATCCTATTGTACAGTGAAAACATGCTCATATTATTGTCAAGTGGGAACATGGACCTACATTTTTTGCCAAAGGATTGGTAATATAAAATACACCCCATTTAACTCATTTATGTTGTATCTAAAAGAACTGATGCTTGTTTTACTGTAAATTATGGTGGTTTTTGATATTACGTTAGGTTGTTTGACTTCTTAGAGTGGAAGTCCAAGAAAAACTTTGTAGCAATCGTTATACCAATTAAATGTACCCTACCTTTTAGATTATCACACTTCAGTCAGCAGTCCAAAGATATTTGGCCTCAGATGTTGGTCCCAATATGGTCAAAATTTTCTATGGGATGTTTTGGAGGCCATACAATCAAATGTTAGTAATTTGGCCACTTCTATTGAAGGTCAAATCCTGCATCAATACTATGTCCCATCAACTACATCAATACCTTTTCCAGCATTCTTCTAAAGCCTGATGCACAGCAGCATGGACACTAAACACTGACATATCAGGGCTATTCAGGACTCTTTATTGTCTGTCATTTTGAGAAAGAGATCCTTTGGGACCCTAGGGTTCAGTATCCATGCTGTTCAAGTAAAACTACTACTTGCATTTTTAAGTGTTGAAATTTCATTTGTTTAGATTAGGCCCCAATATTAAGACACTGTTCTGAAAATTAGATCATAAATGTTTAAAAATTGACCAGTGGAAGGACAGTTTAACAGCAAAGTAAACAGGCTAAAAAAGCAGTAACATAAGGCAGGTGCTTATTTAAAATAGATAAAATAGGGTTCTAAAACACAGTGTCGTTTTTTTGTGGCAGAACACTTTAGAGCAACAGTCGCCAACCTTTCTAACCTCATGGACCACTAAATTCATCATTTTAAATCCCGTGGACCATTATTATGAATTCTTTTATAAAGATAAATCCATTTGTTAAAAAATGATCTTCCTAATGGTTCCTGACGAGGTCCAAGGAGGCTCTGATTTTTTGATCAGCTCACCGTTAAGTGAAGTATTGTCATTAGTCGCATTATCTTTGATATTACTAAAGAAATGCAAAATATTTGTTTTCTTTTTCTCACTCATTATGGGTTTATTTCACTCGAATCTAAGACAAAAGAAGGAATGATAGTTATCAAAGTCAAACTATTTGATGTAAAATAATATAACAGTTAAAGAAAATACACAGTTATTGTCATACTTACCTAAAAGAGCATCCAAGATTTAAACAAATAAAATAAAACAATCGGATGAGAGCGGGGTGACTGTTGTAATGGTCAAAACAATACTGATGCGTATGGCTCGGCAATGGTCGCCTCATAAAACTTAGGAGTGCACTGACACCAGGCTGCACCTCCCTTGTTTTTCTGTCTCTAGTACAATTGTGAATTTCGTGCAATATAAAGGTAAAAATTGTCATTCAGAATATTGGTATTTATTAGAATATTTTTTTTTGTTTTATTATTATTAAAACATAACAATTGCAAATAATGCCCACATTTTTCTGTAGACCGACAAAATCTTCTCATGGTTGGCGACCACTGGTTCATAGGCAACAAGGATACACTCAAATGCCGTAACCTGAGGCAGGTGTTTTGATACAAAAACTTTAGGCTCTTTTACACAAGTATGTAAAAATTAACCAGTGGCAGGACAAAGCAAGTTTTCCCCTGCATAAAAAATATATGGAGAGAAATGCAGAAACAAAAGAAAAAACAGTCAGAGTCTAGTTAGGATTTTGGGGGTTTAATTGCTTTTTTGGCAAAGAAGAAGAAGAGTAAAAGTAGAAGGAATGCCAGGAAGTATCAATGTTGACAGCAGCAGCAAGTACTTGAGGGAAAGGTGTTTGATCTTTTCCTTGTACAATATTTTTGTCAAATTAGGTTAGTAACCTAATCAGTGGTGGCCACAGCCGGTGTTTAATATTTTTTAATATTCTTTTCCGATCCTTGCTTTATTCATTTTATCAAAAGTAAGCCATGCCAGACTCTTTACACCCACAGGGCGGAATGTGTTCTATGACCTCACAATTGTAGCAAGACAGGCCAGGATTGTAAAAATATTTGAGCAAACTTGAAATGTATCTGGTCCTGGATTTAAAACATTTGTTAACAAATTGCAAATGACTTTTATAAATCCATTCCAGGTTTGCTGGATTACCCAGGTTCCCTGATAAAATTGTATCCTCTCCAGCCTTGAAGAGCTTTAACAAATCAGGCCCTTTAGGTTTTAGGTTTGCTGTATTAGAAACCTTTGTATATTAGCCCATCAAAGAGTTACCAAACATTGACAGCAGAATTGGGTTTTTGGGTGTTTTTAGATGTGGCCCATATTTATTAGGTGAGCACAGTGTGAACTTCCTTGAGTCCATTAACTATGTTCGAAGTTTGTGTGTGTAAATGACATTCCGATATTGGTGTAATAATCTTGGTAAAATCATAAAGTCAGCAAAACAATTATAGATTTTCTTCCTGCCTACTCTGTGTCTTTCATCTTCTGCTGGTATACTCAAATAAAAAAAAAGCAGATTGTTGTATTTGTAATATTCTTCTGATATAATATACCCATGTAATATTCTTCCACTCATGTTGAATAGAGGAAGATTTTTTAATGATATAACAACTTACAAACCATGACTCAATGGTCACTTCCTTTGGGGAAGTGGTGGATGCAAACCAATTTTGACATACTTATGTTTTAGTCTTGCAAAAGTTCTAGTTTGTTTTATCACCACATAATTGAATTTAAGTAAGCATGTCAGAAACCTAGACAGTTCATATGATGAAAAAATACATAAGCCTAGGTTACCTTTACATGCTTGAGAAGCTTGCGAAATGTGGGGCAAGCTTGGTCTTTGCAGAATATATGGAGATTTCCATAAATGTCAATGCTTTTATATATATATATATATATATATATATATACATATCCTGATGGTTTTTAAATTTGTCACACTTTGTTGTGTGGTCAGTTTATTTGCTTTGATCTGTATTAAACTATGCCAAATATATTATTACACAGCTAATTACACATGTAAAGACATTTAAGGTTTGTAAGGTTTAGTTTTACTTCTGAATATTTGTAAAGAAATTCATATAGTCCAAGTATCCACTTGTATGATATATTATACACAATATACATTGTTTACCTCTACACTTTTACAGAAGAGGAACTATCAGTATATAATTAAATGCAATGTTTAGCTAGTGCCAGCTCAGAAATAATCCATGAAGTTTATTGATTATTTTTTAAATATGTATATTTTAATTATTATATTCAGGATTAAAAACATAAATGCTGAAAAATATTTTCTTTAATTTGTTTTACTGAGCTGGGATTTATATACACAAGTAAAATGAATCAGACCAGGCTGAATATGGAAGTTATATAATTGTTGCTGAGTATTATTTTTCAGATGACAGTTTTACAAACTATTGCTGTATATGCAGAATGTTTTGCTTTTCCTGAGATGATGATGCCAAGGGTTTGGTAAAAATGAGTCAAGGTTTGAAGCCAAAGGTCAAAGACAGAAAGGCAGAGATCCAAGAGAATATTCCAAGGGGTCATAAAGTTTACGGAAAGGTTGGGAAAGCACAAACCAGAGGTCATGCTCAGGAGGTCAGTCCACCAGGTGGATATTTCAAGGAGTCAGAGAATATGTGGTGGAGAGGAGAAGTAGAGGTTGGTCCAAGCAGTAAACAGGGTATAGTAAAGCTGTGGCAAGGTATGCAACAGATAAACATATTAAACTGTAGCAGTAAGTACTATACTACTCTATCACTGGAAATGCAGCCATAATCAAGTGCAGTTTTTATACAGGTACTCTCCAGTCAAGGCTTGTAAAGGTACAGGGCCAGGTGGCTTCAAGGTAGCTGATTAGTAGGTCTGCCGGAATATACTCACCTTTGCTTCCAAAGTGCCAGCTCCACAGATGGAAGCATGAATAAGCTGCCACATGAACCTGTAGATAAGCCAGACTGTCTTGCATGGTGCTTGCTTAATGATCCAGTAAGGAGATTTACTACACGATATTGTGGTCGTAAAGACAAGACACAAAAGTCATTCAAGATAATCATAAGCAATCATTTTGAGTGATGAAAACCTAGCAAATGTATGAAGCTTTACACCACTTGGTTTTACACTGCAGTGTACAAAAATATATCCAGTTACAGAGAGTCAGAAAGAAAACCGCTTCTGCTGTGCTCTGTAAATATTATAGTTTCCTCGGAATTCATGTCATGGTTTTAATATTGTATTTAAGTTCACTTGTAAACCTAAATATACATGTAACATATATCAAATTAGGTTTAAAAATGTGAACATATGTAAAGAAATTAAATTGACCCCAAGCTACCGTATTTTTCGGACCATTAGACGCTCCGGACTATAAGACGCAGCAGGTTTTCCGCACGGGAAAACAAGAAAAAAAAAATTCATTTGATTTCCCCTGAGATCCAGCGTGCGGCACTTGTGCCCGCCCATGAAGGCGGCGCCGATCGGTATTCATCAAATCAATCGGCGCCGCCTTCGTGGGCGGGCACAAGTGCCGCACGCTGGAACACAGAGGAGGAACACAGACATTGGCTGCTATCTGCCTCTGTCTGTGTTCCTCCTCTGTGTTTCCCTGAGATCCAGCGTGTGGCACTTGTGCCCGCCCATGAAGGCGGCGCCGATCGGAATTCATGAAATCAATCGGCGCCGCCTTCGTGGGCGGGCACAAGTGCCGCACGCTGGGACACAGGAAGAGGACACTGGCTGCGGGGACCGGCGGGGATACAGGTAAGTAAAAAAATATGCATTCGGACCATAAGACGCACCCTGATTTTCCCCCCACTTTAGGGGGAAAAAAAGTGCGTCTTATGGTCCGAAAAATACGGTAATATATTTTCCTGTAATGGATTGTATATGTTATCTGCTTTTTGCACTTTTCTCTTTAGGAAAAACTCCAAGAAATGTTGTTGATATAGTGCCAATATGTACCTTAAAACTGAACTCCAGAAAAATTAAAAGACCCTCCCTCTATAAAAAATGTGCTTTAGGCTAAAGGCAGGTGGCCGGCTGTGACCACAGCCAAAGCTGTCCATGTTAGGGTGTGTGAAGGGTGTTACTGTAATCCAAAGCTATAATGCTTGAGATAAGTAGACATCTGTTTTTCTGAATGAAATTTGTATGACTAGCAAAAAATACTTCTGATAGAAAATCTGAAATGACTGTAACATGGAGAGACAGCCACATTGTTTTAGAGAACTTCCAGACCACAAGGTGCAGTTGGTGAGCAACACAGTCAGAAAAATTAGGCAAGTGTTTTGTCATCAAAACAAGACCACAAAAATCATTCAAGTGCTCTAATATTAAAAAAGACACATTAATACTTCCGGTGTACCAATAGCTTCAGTTAAGCCATCCTCCCGGTTAAGGTAAAACATTGTCTCTTTGCCTTCTTTCAAGTTTTGACAAAGACATAGTATGAAATGACGCACTCAATTTAGTAGCTTGCACTCAACGAGGAGTTGCATACCACACCACCTACTAAATGAATACCAACATACCAGACATTCAGTGTAGCCAAGACAATAGTAAAACATATGTAATACAGGAAAACACCTTCAGGATATCTTGAATAATGTTTTCAATTGTACATTATTGCACAAAACTCTTTTTGTTTTCCCAAGAAACAAATTATGTCCTGTCATTCACTTTACATTTCCATGTCTAAAGTTAAAAGGGTAATACAATTTTAAATCTACAATATATCTATATTTAACATTTCAGCAGTACAGAAATGTTTAAAAAAGAGGAATAAAGCTAAAGAACTGTAAAAAAATGAAGTGTACAGTAAAATATAAATGGTGGAGGGAAATATAAGTGCCTGAAAGATTTTGAGCAGTGTGGGAATCTTAACTGAACCCCACACTCAATTAAAATAATGTTGGTCAACTGTTTGACTAGAACAGGAAGCAGTAAATGTTTAACATACTGTAGACATAACATTTACATAATAACCTTTGATGTGTTTCCTTCTTTTTTTATATATGTCAATGCGTGGGATTACAGTTTTGAAATATTATATAGTGTGAACATGTTAGTAAGGGCAGGGTTCTTGTGGTTTCCAAAATTTTTGCTTTTATTAGCATGTCACGTAGCACATAGTGTTCTCTGACTGTTAATGCATTTCCGGAAGCAGACAATAATTTACAATACACAGAGATAGTAATTCTATGGGAGTTGGATGCCATATTGTGTAAGCCTGTGCTTGGAACATTATGTACAGATTAACAGGTATGGGAAATTTATGAAATAGGATACCTTCTCCTTACGTTTAGAGGCCTAACTATCACTTCTGAAAATCCTGCAGTCACAAAGGGGCTGGGAAGAGGGAATGATATTTCTTGCTTTATTTAAGGGGATCAATAAATGGCCAAATCAGCCTGGTCTAGCCCCACTTGGAGCAGGAGAACAGGGCTGGGATCCAGAGTAAGTCATGGCTTGTGGCCTGGGCATAGGTTGAAGTTTCCAGAGGGAGCCCTGGTAGATATGTGTTAGTGTAAAGTATGGTTCAGGTTTTTTACTGCATCTCTGCATCTATCTGCAATAGATTTGGCTGTAGGGTTTTGGATGTAGTTTAAGAATTTGGACCTTCTGGATTTAACAAGTCTCTGCAAGTATTTTTTTTTGTCATATCTAAAAAGGGAATAAAAAAAGTAATATTAAATTCCGATAGGTAATTTCCCTTAATTCCTTTGATATGTTCAATGTCAAAGAATAAAATTTAATATCAAGGGAAAGAACAGGAATCTCCAGATAACAGTACCAGCACACCTTTTTAGTATATACCAATGACAAATTGACAGTTTCCATAATTTACTAGCAGTCAGCACCTCATTGATTTTTGCTCTCGTCTGGAATGTTGGGTACTCCAACATCATCACATAGATTTGCTTTAGATCCTGCATTGTTTTTGATAGCATAGTTTTGATGGTGGAATGACTAGTCAAAGTCTGTCAAGAAGCGTAACTTCTGGGACTGGTCACCAATTATTCAAAATTGTGTGAAGGACAGAGAAGGAAGAAGTTTTATTTATTTTTAGTATAACCCTTTTGACAAACAAGCAATAATTCATCAGCTAGAGAAAGGATGGCCATAAGAACAGTCACAGTTCTAGTTTAGTACTGTAGTAAGGCACATCTACTCTTAGCTTTGCTGGATAAGGACTTAAAGATTTTTTGATCAGCAGCAGCCAGGTCGGATTTGTTAACTATATTCAATATTGACTGTGGTTTCAGTTATAGTCTTGTGATCTATACTTCATATCTAGATATAGTCACTACAGTGGCCCGTACTCTTACTGGGCTCCAAGATTTGGATACCAACTATACTGCCTTCCTGCTCTGCATTATACTGCTGTAATATACTATACAGCTAGAGCCAGGTAATCACTTCACCATCCTTAACCAGCTCAGTGCCATACCTACTCCAGACCACTATGTTGTACATCACCTGTACTTATGCAGTGAGTGTTTGGACAGCCTTTCCTTTTTTTTTCATCTATCGATCTTGCTGAGTAACACACCTGCTGTCCTAGCTGGCATTACTTACTCACTGTATTGTATCTATAGAGTAGCAACCTTGTCTCCATAGGAAAGGACTTCAAACACCCACCTTTCTCCTCATCTCCATAATATACAGGTTCTGCAGTCCCTTCAAAAAAAAAACAATACAGAAACGGAATACCCAATAAGTGCTACAACAATCTGAAAGCACAGAGAGTAATCAGCTCATGTGAGGTAGCCATACCAGCGGCCCAGTTGTTTAGTGGCTGTCTGAGGGTCCCAGCTACAGCCTTCATTTTCTTGTGGTAATTTAGGCAGATAGCAGAATTTGTCAAAGATATGCTTCTGTCTAGTACTTTACAAAGAAGAATATTCTTGTTGACATTTGTTGTCTGATGGAGAAGTCAATAGCAAACAATGAACATTGCTCGCTTTCTTTGCCTTTTGAAATTTGTATAATTGCTGTCAAAGGAACCAGGACTAAAGCATTAAATGTTCCTCTACAGTATCCAATATAATTTCGATCCTACAACAGTTTTTTTTACTTCAAATCCCTCTTTCTTCCTAGAAAGCTAGAGATAGATCTGTCCATGCCATTTAAGTCCTTGAAGCTTCTGATGCATTTCTTAGTATTTCTAAATGGGATTGGTTTATTCGGTGGTATACTGACTTCACTGCAGTAGCAATAGTGTTTTTTTTCTCTTCATGGTGATGTAGTTGACTATTTGGAGATGGTATGCAAATTCAGACTCACTTGCTAACTTAGATCTGCCCCCATTCAGATACTATCCCTTTAACTAGATCTGACAATAAAAATCTTATTTCTTTGGATACCTTTTTACCTGTGTGCAAATAACTCTGCTTTTTTTTTTGTATATTATCATTACAAGATATATTACCAGTAAATTTAACTAAATAAATTATGCAAGTGATTTGGCATCATCATTCAAAAATATTATGTTCTTTAATAACGTAAGTCCCAAATAAATATGAAAACTTTTAGCTCAGAAATGTTCGCTCAGAAAATATAGGCGTGGTTTAGATGTACAGTGTTGGGTGTGGACTGAGATGATCTTTGGGTGGTCTGCGTAATTTGCTCTGATTTTTCAGTGAGGAATGTTGTGAAGTATGCCTTAAACCACCCCTAGTAGTACAGCTGCAGCAATCCAATGCTTTGGAATCCAGCTTTTCTGGGAAAATTATCCAAGCCTCTCATCCCTCAGTGACTAGAAATTCCCCATTCTGTAGAGGTAATACTATCTGGAAACTGATTGAAAAAAGAACAATCCACATAGCTCTCTTTCCGCCAAGAAGTGTTAACTATAAAAGTAGAATATTATCATACAAGAAAAAAAAAACATATAATTATTGTTACCTGTGGCACTATTGGGGAGATTTTCTTTAAGGTCCTCTATGGCCACAGGAACAGGAAGTAAAATCTCTCTAGAAAGGACAAATTAATAAAGTTGTTTTTTAAGGGAAAGAAATTGCCCCAGGTGAAGCTTTAAGATACCATTTGCTGCACATGAGTTTTCTTGGAATTTCTCCTAATAGACGTTCCTAGTGCAAACAAGGGTTGTGTGAGAGTAGTGAAATTATGGTTTTGCTAACTAAGCAAAAGCTACATTCCTATATGGAAACATTTTATTGGTGGCTTTTCTGAAAAGTGTGGTATATATATATTAAATGCATTGGGCCTGATTTATAAAAACTCTGCAAGACTGGAGAATATAGGCTATCATGAAAGAACATGGCACCCAGCAAACCTTGAATTTGCCAACTAATAGCAAATGATTTTTAAGAAATCCATTTCAGGTTTGCTAAATCACCCAGATTCTCCCATGATAGCCTATTCTTTCCAGAACGTTAAAAAATTAGGCCCATTGTGTTTTAAGTAATTGTTGCAGTGTCCAATATTAGATAATATATTTCAGTTTAGCAGTCCCTTGATGTGATGGCTGCATTGTGTTTTTTTTTTTCCTTTTTTAATCCATGTATTTTGCAAATAACATATTGTCTATCGTGAGATGGCAACATTCAGTGCTCACTTACTGTACATTATGTAGGTACTTACTGTACCTTATGGAGGAGCAGCATTTTCACCATCTGCTGCTCTCCTAAAGTGACTTACAAACACCTTGTCCTTGTCTCATCTCCAGGGTCTAGCAGCGCCACAACTCTACAATCCTACAAGGTGTTCTTGATGGTTAACCCACCCTAGTCCCATCTTTCCCAAGTTGCATTATATTAGTAAGGGTTTTGGGAATGCAAAGCCAGAAAGTCTGCTTTCTTGAGAGAAAAGTGGCTTTGTAGAATGTGTCAATGGTGAAGTCTGGATCAGATCATGCTAGTCAGGGCCTTACCTTTATGGAAGACATTCAAAATATTTTGAGGGCAGGGTAACATCTAAGGCTATGCTGTGGGGGCCACTAATATCTTCTTACCTCCCTGCCCTGATACTTGACTTAGCTTTCAGTTAGATGCAGCAACCCAAGAATTTACAGTATCAAAAGTTTTTGTTTTTTGTTTGCAGAAAATGTATTTAGCCCCAAGTTATGCAACCACATGTAGGAATTTATAGGCTGTAATATATAACATTTTTGTTTTGGGGCTTGGATATAATTTAGAAAATAGTGATACGTAGAAAAAAATTGTTTTTTTACATGTTTGGAAAAATGTTGAAAACACAATCCAGACATTCCTATTTCAAACAGAATAATTTCCACTTTAAATGGGATACCTAATAAAAAGTTCCACAGAATCAGTGCAGATCAATGCTTCAGTTCTTTATTCCTTTCAAATAATAATTCTGCACAGTTAAGGATTTTATTTATTAGACGGAAGGATTGAAAAGGAACTTCACCTTGATTTCCCTTTAATTTAAATTGGGGGAAAAAGGCTATACCCACAACACAGACACCCAAACACTGCTGATCAATTAAGTAACTCATGGTATACTGAAAGGCCATCCAAGAGACGAATAGTAGTGAAGACATTTGGAGGAAAAGAAGCAGCTTACAGGCTGTGACCTCCTTTGCAGTATCTCTAAAGCTCCTTTGTCTATGACAATATTCTGCAAATGACCTCATTATACGTTTATTAAAACAGTCCTGTGTGCATCTGGGTCCTTCTCACTCTGGCAAAATTGACCATGTAATTGGCCACACAAGCTTACTCAGTCGTTTCTGTACTTGGCAAGGCCAATTGATTTAATGCTGACTTACTGTAGCAAAGATATTTTAACCTAAGCAGCTGGCTGGAGAAGTGTTACTCAGCTGTAAGCAGGTCTGTGCCAGACTTCTGCTAGCAATAGGGGCTTCCAGCTGCAGAGGAAACACTGGACCAGCAACTGTTTTTCTGACGCACTTGTGTTGTCTAGGAGTCGCTGATGTTTTTGTGCACGTAATACTGATATAAATGTAAATGGGGAATAATGGTGAACAATCACACAAAACAAAATCAAAATGATTTTGGTTGTCTCCAACTGAATTGCAACCTCTTGCAAATATATTCAAAAGTACATTTTAACATATGCACTGTTTTAAAGTATATGTATACCCACAGCTTTTTTTTTCATTGAACAAGGAAAAGTTAGAACACTTGTCACATGATTTTGCTTGATCTGGGAAACAGACAAATAAAAAGCTGATAGAAGTTCTAGCATACCCTACTAAACATTCAAAAGTAGTAATACATTGGGAACCTTTATAATGTTATATATTATTTCAATATTTTGTTGCCTGAACTGGAAACTTGAATACATAAATGTGTCCTGTAGAAGGTGTAATATATATCTGTGTCCATGATTGTTTATTTAACTAAACTGGTACATGTCCTCTCTTTATAATAAGGGGCAGGAAGTTTCAATATACATAAGCTCATATTTTGTCATGGTGTTAGGTTTCTGTCTTGTTTAAGAACTACTTGACTATGACATTCTGAGTAAGGCCCTTTTTATACTTGCGGGGGAAAACTGCGCCGTTAGCGTCTCCCAGGCACGTAGAAAACTGCTGCTATGTGCCCAGGAGTGGCACACCACAGGTCAAAATGTTGCTTTTCATCCCCAAGAGGAAAAACTGTACTGCCAGAAGCAACATGTCACTCCCAGGAGCCGTGCCGCAACCCCACCACAATGAAACCAGTGTGCAAACACATGCACAAAATGGTTTCCAATTTGGCATACTTTTGGTTGAAAAGGAGCCATTTACAGCACAATTGAACCTATGGCACAACACTTTAGTCAGCTGCAAGTCTGAAATTACTCTAAGAGTGGTTTAGAGTGCCATTTTTGCACATTGACACGTTGGGCCTGATTTATTAAAGCTCTCCAAGGCTGAAGAGATAAGATTTGATAAGCTTGACAAACATGTCCATTCTTGATTGCCAATAGTTGTAGCTTGAGGGAATTTCTGTCCCTTAGACCTTCATTCCAGGTTTGCTGGATGATCCAGCTTTGCTGAAGAAATTGTTTTCTCTCCTGTTTGGGGAGCTTTAAGAAATCAGACCAATTATGTCAGTTGCCTGATCTAGACCTTTTCACCCAGGTTGGGTGATAATTTTATGTCTAAGGAACAGAAATTCCTTCCAGCTACAACTATTCTATATTGGACAGGTTTGACAAGCTAATGTTTCCTTACACATAAGCCACTGTTGGGACAGCGTTAGGAGTAACTAAAGCCATAAATCCACTGGGTGATGGTCTACACTGGAAAGCTAATAACTTTGTCCAGTATTACTCTTAGATATATGAAAATGTAAGAACAATTGTTTCTGCTATAAAAAAGGTTTTTTTCTTTCAAAAGTGTGTTGAACATGATCACATGACTACATTTCCTTTAACTCGCTGCCAAACAGACGCTGATATATACAGAATCTCTTGGCAGCACTACTTGTGAAAGCTTACTTGCCAACAGTTGAAAACAACTTCAGGAACTTTGCTGGGCAGGTGCATATGTACATGATAACTGAAGAATGTTCAGTTCCAACAGAAAGCATCTACATGCAGACTTTTCCACCTCATTTTCATTGGGGCTACCTACTATATATTACATGGTGATATATAAGAACAAAAGATCATGAAATAATTTTTACAACAAAATCAATCAATTGCAAATTATATTTAAAAAAAATATCAAATTCATTTATTTTCATTGGGGAAAATTATCTTTTTTTTTTTTGCTTAGATGGATAGTCATAATAATGGTCCCATGGAAAGAGTTTATCAGATTGCAGCAAAACAGCAGAATAACTACAGCTAATATATTTTAACAAGTCAAAAGTTTTAGCATAAAATGTGACCTATTCTGGTGACTCCCACCTTACCCCCAATGTCCCTGTAATTGTACATATGTACAAACAATACTGCTGATGCACAATACAACCTTTCACAGAATACAAGGTGCTTTGTGATTGGCCAGGAAGAGAATAAAAAGCCACCCATTTCATGGTTGGAGTGGTGGAAGTACAATGCAGCACATCTGAAATTACATTATTTTTAAAAAAATGTAACATTGTAACATGTAGGACATTATAGAATATTGATATTAGGGCAAAAGCAGATACTTATATTGGTTGTCTGTAAAGATAATTAGATAAAGTGATTTTTTTATATTTGCTGCTGGGTGTAATAAAACAGATCTAAATTCACCTCTACTCGCTCTATTGCCGGTGTTGATATCTTAACATGGTCCTTTTCCAGGTTTGGGTCTTCAACCGTTTTGATTAGCCAGGCCAAAATCACCCAACTCTGCTCATTTGTGCATGAGTTCATTCATTTCTGGCAGCTAGCTATGACAGGATCATACATGGAGATGTGCAAGATCAGACCAGGGTAAGCTTCATTGCAGAACACACATAGAATGTCCCATCTGCAACAAACAACCTGTGTGCACGCATTTTATCACGTTTATAATATGCCTTAAAACATTTAATTCAATTCCAACCTAACTGTTTGCCTGGAGTTCAACTTTAATCATCACAATAACAAACTTGGCAGAAACGTATTTTATCTAGATGATAAAATTGTTAGATCCTCCTCAAAGTAGTATGTGGCAATAATAAAAAAACATGCTACCAGTAATACCACAAGCTTAAAAGCTGAAATTTACTTGAACTTTTGTAACTATTGAAGCTTTCATAAGAAATGTCAGCTATAACATTCTCCCCCACATGCCCTGTGTATGAACTGGCATAATGTGAACTGTTATACAAAACAGTTGCCAACACAATTTGGCAATCCCTAAATGTAGTAAGAGTATTGGTCAAACATCACAGTGGCATGGAGGAACTAGGTCCAGGTTTAAATTCTATCTGCATAGAGCTTAAAAATTCATCCAGTGTTTGTGTGGTTTCTTTCCACATTTAAAAACATACAGGTAGGTATTTGGCTTCCCTTAGAATATGTTAATATTATATGACTTAAAACTGTAAAACAATCCAATCATATTTTTACAGACCCCTTGTCCTTTGTAAAACCCTAAAGCGGGTAATTATAAAGTAAGTTCTCTATATGGACCGTTCATATATTTATACAGGGTGATCATATCCCCCCTAAAATGTCTCTTCTCAAGGGAGAATAGATTCAGTTTAGCTAATCTCTCCTTATAGCTGAGTTTATCCATATCTTTATTTGTGAACTGGTGTCCAAAACTGGACTGCATATTCCAGATGAGGTTTAAGTTGTTTGCCTATTGATTCCTCTTTATTATTTTAAACTATATATAAGTAGACAGTGGGTCAGTGTAAAGCTGACCTAAAATTAGTACAATCTAATTGTATAGCTTGTTAGTCAAGAAAAGTTGATGTGTTGGTTCATCATAATTCAGTGTATTTCTACAGATTACATTAGGTTGTTAAAAACAGATTGGATGAGGAGGCACATTTGTCAGTAGGTCTAAACAATTAAAAAGTTGGCAACTCTTGATATTTACTTCTTTCAACCATTTCTTCATACCCCTTCTCCTTACTTACTTTATACAATTAGATTGTTATGTAGCACTGCTGTAATGATGAATTAAATTCACTGTGAAGAAGTGAACTTAATATAAATGGAAAGTTTTCTCAGGAGCTAGTAACTAGGAATATTATGACGCTAGGGGGAGACTTGTTGCTGTGGAATACTTTGACAACAGCTATTTATGCTTGCCTATTATACCACAAAACAAGCTAATTTCTGATGGAAACAAGTTGCATTGTGCTTTTCTGGATAGGCAAACCTTTTAGTACAAAATTGTGTTTTTCCTGCATTTCATCTAAGGGATATATAATATCATTCCTCCTTCTCAGTTCTGTTACATGGAATGTGTGCTTTACTTTCCGTTTGTCACTTCTGATTTTTTTTTTCCTTTTTCTTGGAAAGTGAAAAGAAACACATTTTGTATTCTTAAGAAAAGCAGCAGAAATCAGTGTAAACACTTGGCAGCAGGAGAAGGAACAGTCCGTCCGCTCAAACACATGTCTTACATCTTCCTAACTCCTCCGGCTTAAAGAAATACACTGATTGCATTCATCCTCAGCCTGGGGAAATTAGCGCAGGACTTAGTTAATATGGCTGCAGCATGGAGTTGAGTAATGACCTCCAACTCTGCTGTTATGCAGGGAGGAACAATAATTGGACTGTGATCTAGTGAAATAATGATCCTACAAAAAAAGAATGATTCAAAGACAAAGTTTTCTTTTTCCAGTCTTTTTCCCAATATTCACCTGCTGATTCTGCTAATTACAGACACCCAGTTCTAGGATAACAATGCTCTGTCACCCAACTGTATAGGAATAATATTAATATTATTATGATTACACAGTATTTATATAGCACCATCATATTACGCAGCGCTGTACAAAGTCCATAGTCGTGTCACTAACTGTCCCTCAAAGGAGCTCACAATCTAATGTCCCTACTATAGTCATCTGTCATTAATGTAGTCTAAGGTCAATTTTGTTTTTCAGGAGGAAGCCAATTAACTTAACTGCATGTTTTTGGGATAATACAAACGAAAAAGGACTATAGACGTCACCCATCTCTAACATAGATTTAAAAAATAAATAATTTATACCAGCACAAGCAGAGAGCAAGTTATCAGCTTACTAGCCTGTTTTGTTTATTTTTTTTGTATTAAACTGATATAAAAGTACTTTATTTGGTCAAGCAAAATAGCTGCTTGATCAAACTAAATGAAACCAATTCTAGGTCAAAACTGGAAATCAGTGACCACCTAGTCCCCCCCCCCCGTCCCCCAGTGAAACTTTGGTTGCTTCCCATTGAAATATGTTTAAGCACCAAGTAACAGGTGCGAAGGTTGGGCACCAAAAAAAAGTATTAGGTTTAGGCCCCAACAGTGGGGGGTTACAGTTAGACACTAAGCACAGGGGGTTATGGTTAGGTACCAGGTAGGAAGGAGTGAACTAGGGCCACTATGGGAGCAGAACACAGCAATGAGTTGGTAGGAAAAATACTATGGGGAGTAGTGGAGTGAAGAATAGATAGGACAATAAAAACAGAGGGGTTCTTGGTTGTGTGAGCTGACTCAGATCATTAGGCTAACATGTTTATGATTTATATTTAAAGTAAACACCTAATTTTCTTCACTATGCTAAGTGAACAAATTAGGAAATACTACTTATTTTTTAATATTCTAACTTTAGATTTTTAAAGTAATATGTTTATTGTTTAGGACAAAAATGACAATGTACTGTGATCAGCTAGCAGGCGGTTTAGAATGCTACAATGACTGTGTCCATTGGGCCTGATTTATTAAAGCTGTCCAACACTGTCATGGGAGAACCTGGATGATCCACCAAACCTTGAATTGATCTGGTCTAGAGGAGCTTTAATAAAACAGATAAAGATTACTTATATTACTGTAACCAACAAAAGTCTAACCCAGATCAATTTTACTGACTTACAGTTATGGGCCAGTCTACTCAACATTATTTTTTCCTATTTGGTTAGATTATGTGGAATAGAACCATCCTTTTCATATCTCTAGAACATTGAATATGTGATTTTACATATGTGTCTCGCCAGGTTCTTTTACCCACCACCATGGTGACATAGAGGTTTGCCTGTTTGAATTTTTTATTATGGGAAATGTGGGAGAAGAGACAGTATTAGTAGCTCTGGGAATTTGCTTCTTCTGAATCCCTAGTAATATAAAAATCTGCTGTGTGACCTTTGTTGACCTTTTCAGCATCCTTTTTATTCAACAGTTCATCCAAGTGAATGTAACCACTCATAGACAGAAGACAAACAGCTTATGAACACAAGACTGTCTGCTGTATTTCATACTGAACACAATGATGCCCTGTGTCTTGGATATCAATAGCTGTCCTATTCTCTTCCAGAGTCCTGCTCCAATGTGGTTTGCCCAGGGACACATTCTTGTGTCGTGGACCAGACAGGAAGTGCCCATTGCGTCATGTGCCGTACTTCTCCGTGCCCGATGATTGCGTCTGACTACATGCTGTGTGGGAACAACAATGTCACCTACCCCTCTGCCTGTCATCTTCGAAGAGCCACTTGTTTCTTAGGGCGATCTATAGGAGTCCGTCACTCGGGCAGCTGTGCAGGTATCTATAACAGTTTATGCAGTTTTACAATATTCTATAGGGTTTCTTGAAGTCCCATAGGCATTTTATGACTTTAAAACACAAAACTGTAGCTTAATTGTGTCCTTATGTCTGGGACATTCTCAGTAATAAATGTAACAGCAGATGAAATTATCATTATCATTATCATTACTCCTTTAAAAGCAAGACCTAAATATTTTTTTTTTTTTTTTACGTACACGTGTTTTCTGTATTCTACTTACGACCACACACATATTCTATTTTGGCATGCAAAGTATTCCATTTGGTTTTATTAGACTCCAGTTGCAACCAAAAGTACTTTTGTTTCCGAAAAATTCCACTTGATTTATTCCTTTAATTTATGTGCTATGTAAGATTGATTCAAATCAAGATTTATAAACCACACACACACAGACGCTACAATACCTTCAAAATGATCAAAAATAGATGTGCGCACTGTAGTTGCTTTTTGGCTTTATCCTTAAGAATGTTATTGAGGATAACCACACAGCTTAATGTTTTTTTTATAGAAATGAATTCATATTGCCAACACAAATAATATTAGGTGCTGAATTACACATTATGCAGGTTCTGGTGCATGCATTGCCATTTAAACTGCATTGTTCCAAATGCACCTTGTCAATTAATAGAAACCACAGTGGCAACACACAGACATGGGTCACATTGCACTACACCAGGGGTCAGCAACCTTTACTATCAAAAGAGCCATTTTGCCTCCTCTTCCACTAAAGAAAAATAGTCTTGAGCCGCAAAACATAACACAGTTTATAAACTTTTAAAAGTTTTAATATTTTTTAAATTTTACCTGTTACAACAAGTGTGCATGTGTAGGCCTACTTTGAAATAAATTAAACCCTGGACTATGCCCCTAGAAGCCTCCAGCTTCTAACGTATCATCCTGTTACATTAGCTGGAGGCTTCTAACCTAACAGGGTAGATTTTTTTGATGGGCAGAGTTCTTTATGTTCTGACGATGCCTTAGCGATGAAATTTTAAGGGGTGTTAGCCACAGGTGTCCCTCATTTGCAGCTTTAATTTTGTTTACCTGTACCCACCAATCTTGAGTAATTGGGGTTCAGGTGCTAGAAGCCTCCAGCAATGTGTAACAGGGTAGATTATTTTGATGGGCAGAGTTCTTTATTTTCTGACGATGCCTTAGCGATTCAATTGTAGGTGGTGTTGGCCATAAGTGTCCCCCACTTGCACCTCTATTTTGGTCACCTGTACCGCCTCCCCCCCATTCCAGAGAAATTGGGGTTCAGATGCTTCCAGCAATGTGTAACGGTAGATTTTTTTGATAGGCAGAGTTTTTATGAATTTTTAGGAGGTGTTAGCCACAGGTGTCCCGTACTTGCACCTCAAATTTTTTTCACCTGTACCCCCGTTTCCAGATAAATTGGGGTTTAGGTGCTAGAAGCCTCCAACAATGTGTAACAGGGTAGGGGTTTTTTGATGGGTGGAGTTTTTAGGAGGTGTTAGCCACAGGTGTCCCCCACTTGCACCTCTAATTTTGTTCACCTGTACCCCCTTCCTGTTCCAGAGAAATTGGGGTTCAGGTGCCTCCAGCAATGTGTAACGGTAGATATTTTTGATGGGCAGAGTTCTTTATGTTCTGATGATAGCCTAACAAATAAATTTTAGGGGGTGTTAGTCACAGGTGTCCCCCACTTGCACCTACATTTTTGGTTTTGTACATCTCCCCATTCCAGAGGAATTTGGGTTCAAAGGAGGGGGATGTCATTGTACACACCCATTTGTACACGCCCCGTGGTAGATTTATTTCACTGGTAGATTTTTTTCATTAGAACACCGGATAGGGAATCCCCCTCCGCAGCAGTGTCTTGGGAGGAAGGGGATCCCCCATCAGAGATCTCCCCGCGGCAGCCGAAGGGAGCCACAACAAGGAGGGTGAAGAGCCGCATGCGGCTCCGGAGCCTCAGGTTGCAGACCCCTGCACTACACTAATGCATTTCACTTTATTTGGTGAGCTAGGCTGTCCTCTAAGATTAATGGGCTGCCTTAATGTGATGTATGTTAACATGCAGGTTAACCCGCATGAACTAAAGAATGATGTGATGTGAATTGGCCCACATATATGTGTCCACATAAGGAAAAATATAAATCCCCATTGTATAAATATATAATATGATAAATATGCAGTTATACTTTTAGGGAAAACTGTAATTTCAAAGTTTTGCCTTTTTTAAACACTTTTTTAACACAAGCACATACTACATACCATATAGCCATTTCCACAGCGCTGTACATTAAATAGGGGTAACAAAAGACAAACAGATACAGACAGTGAAACAGGAGGAGGAGAGGACCCTGCCCAGAAGAGCTTACAATCTAGGAGGTGGGGGAAAGTCTCACACAATAGGAGAGAGATATGGAGTAATGGGAAGTAGTGAGCGTTTTAAGAGACAGAAAAAGAGGGGTAGGTAAGTTTCAAAAGAATTTAGCTGAAAGTTCTTCTGTGTTGAACATTTCTTTGGATGTTAGATGCTCACATTGTCAACTGACTTCTGTGGTTCCATCCACTAACCCATACATCTTTATAAAACCATGGCGGGGGGGTTGGGGAGACCAGGCAACAGGAAGTATGTTGAATGCTTTAAAGAACCTGTCACTTACTTTTGAAAACAGCTACATAGCTTATCTAAAATAAATATATCTCTTTAATATCAAGGGATCCCAAGCAACATAATAAATATACCTCTTGATCCTTTCATTATTCTTTGAGAATATTATCCCAGATGTAGGCAGTCATTTTGTATGTATTCAGTATAAGAGTATGAGCAAAGTTGGCAACTGCTCTAACAAAACTTTGTTAAAATCAAGCAGCTCCTGATAGCTTTAATTTAGATTAGGTAAAATGCTTTTCCCCTATTACATATGATTTCAGACAGCCAGTATTGACAATACTACCCTCCTAGACAAATTCCTAATTAATTTTTTTGTTATCATGAACTGAAGAAATGTAAAGGTGTAAGAGTTTGTAATCTCCAGAGGTTACATGAGTGCAGTGCAGCAGAGATACCATCATCACTTGTTATGTGGAACAGATTGCTTCAGTGTCTACAGTGCAGATGCAGACAATCTGTTTGCACATAAATCACTAATTGAACTGGATCTGTGATTAAAATAAGGCAGAGATAGAATGTCATATTTACAAAACAGCAAAGGACCTCTTGACAATTGAAAATAATAAAAAGTTTTCAAAAGAAAATGTATTCCATAAGAATGACATTTCTTTATCAAGCCTAAGCACAACTTTTTATCCAGTAAATAGGGGCAGGAATCATCTTCCTAATGTCACTTTGCCCTTGTATGCCAGCTTCATGTTTATGACAAAATGCAATTTTTGTTTTCTTCTGCTGGGCAGAATTTTTCAAGATAAAAGAATATTGATATCATTTTAATTTCTGTTTACAGAGCACTCAAAATTTTCCATGGATCTCGATGACACAGTGAAGAACTATGTGTGATATCATCCTGAATAAATGGCCATGTCTGAATGAGCACACGGGCATTCCATGTGTATATTGTACATAGCGTGAGGCATATTTATTAACTGGAAGTGTTATTTATATGTATCAGACAGACTCCACTACCCAAACACGCTCATAACAGAGTTTAAGAGCTAAACTCTTGCATACTATAAGATAGTAAGTTATGTTGTAGGATATGATACTTTTTATTAATCTGTTACCACTATCTATTGGTGGATGTAGCCCACATTTAAAAGCTATTTTGAATGTCTTTCCAAGGCAAAGAATGAACTCCCTACTTGTGTTCCAGAGTTGCATGGTGACAGCCAGAATGGTCCTTTGTATAGAAAATATTATCCTGTACTATGTACCACAGATAATATAAAGACCACTGCTTTACTGGAAAACACAGAGAAAGTCTAAGCAACTTTGCAACACAAATAGAAATTACCTGGTATTATCACGTTGTATTGTATAAGAGGGTAACAAAATAGGAGTCTGACCCCCCATAACAGAACACCTGATTCACACATTCATACACACACACAACATTTAGTCAAAATGCATTGATCGTTGTAGAACTATTGTACCATATGATATGAAAACATTTGCTGCTGGAACAATCCCGTGCCAGCATATGACAGCCTCTTCAATGGGCTTTCAATCATTGTATAATCCCCATCTGCTGTTCACAGTTTTGGGTGTAATTTGCCTCCTAAATGTAAAGGTCAGAGACCACAGTGCTATTTTTTTCTATTTTTCTATCTATTGTGTCCTTCTTTTTTCTATCCATGACAATAAATGATAAAAAATTAACATGTATTTGATGTTTCTTTATTTAAACTAACTGGTATTGAGTAAAATGAATTGACTTTGGATGTTGAACAACCAAATATGTTTGCAATGTTATGCTTGTTTGGATATTTGAATTTTCTTGCTCATCCAGATTTTTCATTTACTGTACATAGATTTAGACGTTCTTTCTAATGGTCTGTTCTAAATCAGACACTGGAGTCAGCACTCCAGCACTCCTGAAAAACTTTTGTGAATAAAAGTAGTTACAGGTAAAGCCAAAAAACGTATCTTTATTTTACAAGTGGATAGGACCGTTTTTTTTGCATGTGGCTGCATGTTGCTGTGGTCATGGCAGCTCACTGCGCAGTTTACAAACATGGCATGTCACACTCTTATTGCCCACTGTGCAATTTGCTGTGCAGCTAGGGGCTGTCAGTCTGAAGGGGACCTTGGTATTGCATTCTAAGACAGCCTGAAAAAAAAAATCAATGCAGTCATCCTATAAAATGTTTGCTCTTGGGGTTATTTTTACACATCAAGTGATAAAACTGTTTGGAATGTTAATTTTCTTTTATTATATATTACATTGCAACTTATATTAATAATGAAATAGAAGATCTCTCCAGCGTTACTATCCAGTAACTGAGGAGCCTTGCTGTATTGGCTGAATGCATGACAGAAGCTTCTGACTACAGTCTACAGCGGAAAGCAGCTGATGCTGCATGTGAAGCAACCATTGCTGGATCCTGCAAAAGGTAAGTGTTCATTAAAGAAAAAATGTTAAAAGATTTTTTTTCCAATATTATTGTCTTCTCAAGGGCTGATTTAACTCTTTCTGGGAATGGGTATAGTGTACAGTGTACTCATTCCTAAGGGTGAATGTTATCTGGGGCTGTTTTAATAAAGCTTCCAGATTACAAATAAGCTCCCAACCTGCAGAGCCCAGCCCCACAGGTGGTTGGAGGTGGATGGTGGTATGGATTGTCCAAGAGGCACAGGATCTACACACTTTTTGGGAAACCAGATTCCTGAAGTCCTTTTATGGATAGAGGAGGGGGCACAAATGCTTGCAACTCCATTTCCTATCCAGGAAAGTCCTAAGCTTATTGAAGAATATAATTTGAATATAAGGGGGGATATATTCAATATTTTGGGAAAAAAAGCCTCAAAATGTTTGCATAGACTTTAACAAACACCTGTAAAAACCAAGCATTTTACCTAAAATTGCTTCTGGACACCTTACTATGGATAGTAGGCACCTGGAAGTGATAAACACTGCATTTTTTTTGCTAGTTTGAACATAGACTTAAAGAAGTTGCCAGCAACCTCTGCACGATAGTTCTGGAGTATATGTATTTATGTCTTTTTTGTGCTATGCTTTTATGCTACATCCTCTATTGCCATCTAGTGATGATATAAAGCATGCCTGTTATATTCCAGAACTGTTCTGTATTTGGATTTCTGTAAAACATTTTATTTTGTTTATACCTTATATTATATCAAGTGAGTTACCCCCTTTCCCCAATAGTATACACAGATTTTTCTGCAATTAAAAGAAACAAATATATTCTTTGTAGGAATGTTTAAGTGTAGTGTTCTAAAACATACCTTTTGTAGTGAAGCATTGCCATCTGGTGGTGTTGAAGAAACCACAGCTCAGCAAGAAGTCCTGAGATTTCTCAAATTTATTTTAAATCCTCCATTCAAGTATACAGATTAGCAAAAGATCAAATCAGGGTGGATTTCTTTGGGTCCTGCAACATAATTTTTTTATTTTTGGACTCCATTTGGTCTGGTGCTCTTGTCTGGATTCACCAGGATTCCCAGACTTAATGAGTCCTTAGGCTTCATTTGATAGCAGGCTAACTATATCTACTACACTCCATAAAAACCTATCTGAACATCCAATCTTGTAAAAAAAACATGTGATTTGGACTTTTGCAGTGGGAGATGGTCTTCATGATAAAACTAGGCTTTGTGTGTCAAGTTTATACAAATATATAAAATGTCTCTATTTTCCTCTATTAAAAAAAAAAAAAAAACATTACATTTGAGTGGGTTACTAATGCATCTCAACAAACAAAAAAAGTTTGTTCATATTTGTAAGAGTGTGGTGCCCAGCTTCTGTACAAATGCATTGGGTTGCCATTTAAAATAAATAGCACAGCAACATTTTACAACTGCTGCCTTTGGCTACGTACACACATGCAATGGTTTTCGTTTGATAATCGACTGATATTATTATTATTATTATTATTATTATACAGTATTTATATAGCGCCATCATATTATGCAGCGCTGTATATAGTCCATAGTTGTGTCACTAACTGTCCCTCAAAGGAGCTCACAATCTAATGTCCCTACTATAGTCATCTGTCATTAATGTAGTCTAAGGTCAATTTTGTTTTTCAGGAGGAAGCCAATTAACTTAACTGCATGTTTTTGGGATAATACAAACGAAAAAGGACTATAGACGTCACCCATCTCTAACATAGATTTAAAAAATAAATAATTTATACCAGCACAAGCAGAGAGCAAGTTATCAGCTTACTAGCCTGTTTTGTTTATTTTTTTTGTATTAAACTGATATAAAAGTACTTTATTTGGTCAAGCAAAATAGCTGCTTGATCAAACTAAATGAAACCAATTCTAGGTCAAAACTGGAAATCAGTGACCACCTAGTCCTTAGTACCTAGTACTTAGCCTATCAGGGTGCTTTGTAGTAAAATATATTCTGCCGCTTGGTACTGCAACTCATAGGTATTAAGCCAGCCTAAAAGAAGCCTGTTCCATAACGTCACATTCCTGGATCAAATGTACTTTATTTCCATTGTATAATAAAAAACAACCAACAAACATAATTTTTTTTACAATTCTACTTGTATTTAATATGACTAGCACATTTACTGACATCAGAATGGCAGTTGCCTAGTTTTTCTTCATGCAAGAGATTAATATCAACATACTTATTAAAGCTGTCTAATAAAATTGCCTAGAAGCTGCTCAAAGAAAGCTGTTATAAATGAAAAAATCAGATATATTCATATAATAAATCTGTGATTTTTGTGTTTTTTTTCTCATGATCTTTTTATCACTGATTTAATCCAGGACACGAAGGATGAAACCCGCGTGTAAACATCAGGAGTGATAGGATTGCCACAGCGTAATCCAGAGAAAGACACCACTCCTTCAACACGGTTCCTACAAACAAGAGGTCCTCCAGAGTCGCCCTATAAATATAAACAATATACAGGCAGAAATTAGCCACTGGACAGTTTTGTACTGTGTGTCAGTAAACATCAGCTTCTTACTTACAGAACAGAAACCGTTGATGCGCTGCTCAGGACTAGCAGTACAGATCATACTATTGAAGATGCTCTGTTGCCAAGACACGTTACAGGCTGCACGGTTCATCACATTTACATCTGTTTCCATCAGAGCTGTGGGTAAAGTCCCAAAATCTGACACTTGACCCCAGCCAGCAACAGAGCAGGAAACCCCAGGAAGAACATCAGTGTTAGCACCGGGAAGCCTTATACTTTTTACAAAGGGAGTAGAATTGGCCGATTTGTTCAGCTGAAAAGAAGAAATTAGAAATGTATTAATAATATAGGAATAAAAACATCTGCAAATGTAATTTCCTAAATATGTAAGACCATTATGTCTAATAATAATAACCTCTGATATAATAAATGTCATGTTCAAAGAGCAAATCCACTTTTTTTTTTTATCAAAATCCCTACCCTCTTTGCAAGTAAAAAAAAAAAGAATAAAAAATAGTTCTTACTATTTCTATGCTCTAGCACTCCAAAAGTGTTCCCCTGGGGTCTAGAATGTTACCCTTCCTACGGGTTGAACAAATCCATTTCCTGTCAGTCAAAGACAGCAAGGATTTGCCTCCAGGGGAGAGAGAGGTTGGTACATCATTAGGTTGTCCTAAGCTTACAGAAATTTACTGCAGAGAACAGCACAAATGTTACTACATGGCACTGTCCTCAGAATCATTTTAAACCACTCTGTGATACTGCAGGACGATAAGCTCCCCAAACCAACTAACTAGACTGAAAAAAATGGTATACAAAATTTGTAAAGGGTGATTAAGGGGTTTCCAAAGGGTTTGGGGTGCTCAAATAGGGGAATATGCTCAAGCTTGAGTCGGTCTTCAGTTCCACAACAGTTGCATATTGTACACTTATGGTAAAACACACAGATTATTTTGTTTTTACAATATAGGGAAATCATTATTGTTTTTTGTCAATTTTGTTTACAAGTATATGATTTTAAATAGATTCATTATATCTGTTTTTATTTTTTTTATCACATTTTTGTTACCATTTATTACAGGGTATACCCATGAACATAATGTCAAAGCATTGTGGATCTTCTCAAGATAAAGTACTTTCAAGGCTGTTTCCTCTTACACCTCAAAACAATGATATGACCTACATAACTCCTGCAACAAAAATGATATGAATTATCTATGCATTTTATCCAAGTGCCACTGTTCCTGCTAATAACAGACACAAGCTGTTCTTCTTCTTGTAGGTCTAGTGGAAGTTTGAACATTGACTTAAATGCTGAATTGTTTTGGAAGAAGTATTTGTCTACTTACCTTCAGCAAGTGAAGGTCATTCTGAAAAGTGTTTGGGTTATATCCTGGGTGCTGAAATGATTGCTGGATAGATGATACCTGAACAAAGTTATCTGGTTGATTCAGGTTATGAGCCCCAAGTACAACCCGTACAATATCTATAGGTCTGTAAGAAAAAAATGGTGTTTTACTTCTCTTTCTAGAGAATTATAATCTTTAGTTTCAAATATTAAAATATTTTATACTAGCATCCATCCAACAGAAGTATTTTTTTAACAGCAGTAAAATATTAACCCGACAGTCTGTACTCTAATGGGACCGTTCACTTGTCTTGGAAACACAAGAGGAAATGACAGGAATATCTTTTAAGTGATTTGTTATTGAAACATTTGTCCCCATTTAAAGATTTTTCCATTACTCTAGGTCAGGTAACATCTGATAAAAAGATTCTAACCCAGGAACACTCATTTCAAAATAAATATTACTTATTTATACAGCACTTTAAAGTATATGCTTCTGTAGTTTTAGGATTTGAGGGAAATAATGCCAGATTTGGTTCTCTATTGGGCCTTTGTTCTGTCAGTAGCCCTTGGGGCAGAATAACTGTCACCCTAGTCCTACAGTGACAGCCATTCATACTGGCTCTACTTTCTGAAACATTTCTTTCATATATTGCTATGGATTATCCAGTTGAATTGGATTATGGATGAATCTTCTTTGAAATTAGGAGACAGTACAGTAGAAGAACAAAGTTCAACTAACCATAGAGGACCAAGAGAAGAAAAAACAGCCACATGGCCAGAAGCAATATGTTACCGGAACTCAATACAAATGCAACCTTATACAAACACTTGCAACAAGTGTACAAGTGGTTCCTAAGCCTTCCGACACAGTTGAATGGGAAGATGTGGAAGAGGGTGATTGAGCATGCAGTACAATGCTGCTGCTTACTTCCCTAAAGGGGCCTTATTCTATACATGAGCATGGTAGGAACAGTGGATTGTGAGCTCCCTCAAGGGAGAGAAAACTAATTTGAGTTATTCTGTATACTTGGGTTGATTTATTAACTAATGAATTAAGTAAAGACTGTCCACTACACTGTGTTAACTAACACAGATGTTTGGGTTTGTACTTTACTGGGTAATTGATGATTAAAGGCTGTTCACTAAATTAAGAAAATACATTAAAGCTATGTTCCCTTTAAAATCCCCAATTGTGCATGGGGGTAAATAAAGAATTTTGCTAGCACCTGAAATAAACACTGTTAAATAGTTACATAGTAGGTTAGGTTGAAAAAAGACATAAGTCTATCAAGTTCAACCACTAGGGAAATAAACATATCCCAGATATAAAACCCTATAAGACATAGTTGGTCCAGAGGAAGGCAAAAAAAACCCTGGTACAATTTGCTTCCTGATTCCATAAGGCAATCGGATGTTCCCTGGATCAACAGTCACTGGTATTTTTACTTTAATGCCCTAAAACTCAGTTATAATCTGTGCTTCTAGAAAAACATCCAGCTTTTTATTAAAGCAATCTATAGTAGTTGCTGAAACTACTTCCTGAGGGAGCCGATTCCACGTTTTCACAGACCTTACAGTGAAGAATTCCTTCCTTATCCGCAGCTTAATCTTCTTTTCCTCCAGACGCAGAGTGCCCTCTTGTTCTTTGTAATGATCTCAAAGTGAATAATAGGGAAGAGAGTTCTCTATATGGACCATTTATATATTTATACAGGGTGATCATATCCCCCCTTAAACGTCTCTTCTCAAGGGAGAATAGATTCAGTTCAGCTAATCTCTCATCATAGCTGAGCTCCTTCATTCCTTTTATTAGTGTAGTTGCCATTCCCTCTCTAATTCAACAATGTCCTTTTTGTGAACTGGTGCCCAAAATGGACTGCATATTCCAGATGGGTCTGACCAATGCTTTGTACAGGGGCAGGATTATGTCTCCATCTCTGCAGTCTATTCCTCTTTTAATACAAGAAAGTATTTTGCTAGCTTTAGATATTGCAGCTTGGCATTGCATGTTGGTATTAAGTCTATGATCTACCAGAACCCCCAGATGCTTTTCCATTTCTGGCTCCCCCAAATGTATTCCCCCTAGACAGTATGAAGCATGCATGTTGATAGCTCCCAAGTGCATAATTTTACATTTATCAATATTAAATGTCATTTGCCACTTGGCTGCCCAATCAAACAGTACATCCAGGTCTGCTTGTAGATTATAGACATCCTGTATGGACATAATTCCATTACATAGTTTGGTGTCATCTGCAAACACAAAATTTGGTACTTTTAATCCCAAACTCTATATCATTTAAAAGGATGTTAAACAATAAAGGGCCCAACACTGAACCCTGGGGTACACCACTAATAACCTTAGACCAGTCAAAGTATGAATCATTAATTACAACTCTCTGGATGCGATCTTTAAGCCAGTTCTCTATCCATTTACAGACTGACTTTTCTAAACCTATCGACCCTAACTTGCATATTATTCATCTGTGGGGTACAGTGTCAAATGCTTTAGCAAAGTTCAAGTACAGTATATCAACTGCTACTCCACTGTCTACCTGTTTACTTACTTCCTCATAAAAAGAGAGTACATTTGTATGACAACTTCTGTCTTTCTTGAAGCCATGCTGACTATCACTTATAATATTATTTTCTAGCAGAAACTCCTCTATGTGTTTTCTTATCAAACTCTCCACCTATCCAACTATGGATGTTAAACTAACCGGTCTGTAGTTACCTGATAATGACTATGCTCCCTTTTTGAAGATAGGAACCACATTGGCCTTACAACAATCCATCGGTACGTTGTCAGTGACTAAAGAGTCTCTAAAAATTTGAAATAACCGAGCTCAGCTTTTGAGGACATGTAGATGTAATCCATCAGGTCCTGGTGCTTTGTCAACCTTAATTTTTCCCAGCTGTTTCATATCCATTCTGAGCCATTGTGACTTATTTAACCTCCCTAGCTGTCTAATTCTGTCCAAATTTCCATGCAAAAAGAGGTACAGTTTTTTGCATGTAAATTTATTTTTCATTGTAGGTTATAATTCTTAGGCATAACTCGCCAATATTTAATAAATTTAACAAATTCAATAATAAATTTTGAATAACAAGACACAAAAATCTGAAAAAAAAAATAAAATATTTAAACATGTAATATAACTGTACAGTAGCATATATATATATATATACATATATATATATATATATATATATATTATGAATATTTCTTTGTATTGGACTCAATGCAGTTATTTTGTATTGAATCCAATACAAAATTATTTAAATTTCCCGCCGTTCCACCCATGCATGTACCGACGTCACCGGGAAACCCCAGAGATCGTCGCTGCATTTGCCGGCTGGAGATCGAGGAGGAAGGACGTGTTCCCAGGACCTGCGGGGACCAACAGGATGGTGGGGGACGTCAACGGAACAAGGTAAGTGGGGTTATCGCTTTTTGCCTGGAAAATCCACCCCGAGCCACACTCGGGAATACCGCTGGGGGGGTTAAGGCAGTGACATTACTATTATGAATTTGGACTTGAGCTATGCCATTTTCTCAGCCAGAGCTAAAAAAAATGTTTAGTAAATCTGCCTTGTCTTTATCTCCAGTTACCAACCCAGGGACATCCTTTAAGGGGCCTACATGCTCAGATATGAAATTTTTGCTATTAATATATTTTTAAACAAATTGGGGGGTTTGCCTTACTTTCCTTTGCAATCCGTCTATCATTTTGAAGTTTTGCACATTATATCTCCTTTTTACATTTTTTGTTATATTCTTTATAGGTTTCAAATGATGAAGGTGATCCTTCATTTTTATATTTTTGTAATTCCATTTTCTTGTTCTTTATGGTTTTTTTAACATCAGCTGTGAGCCATAGGTTTTAATTTTAGCTTCTTAAACTTATTACCCATTGGAATATATTTTTCCATTTGCTTTTGTAGAACAGACTTGAAACATTCCCATTTCTGTTCTGTGTTCTTTGAGGACAATATTGTCTCCCAGTCCAAGTCACAGAAAGTCGCCCTTAATAATGGAAAATTTGCTCTCTTAAAATTAAATGTTTTTCTTTCCCATTTTTGCTTCCTGTTTACAACTTTTAATAAATGAAATCATATTATGGTCACTGCTACCCAGATTCTCTTTTAAATGCACATTTGTTATAAGCTCTGCATAGTTAGAAAGAACTAGAAAGAACAAAATGAACCATTAGTTTCATAAGTGAGCAGTCTCTACTCTTTTAGTTAATCAATTTCAGTCAATCACTGCCTGATTTGTCAGCACTACAAACAAAACTCACGTGTCTTCCATGCAGTGTGCTGCAGTCAGAACCCAGTTGGGACTGATTAAAGCTCCTCCACAGAAGCTCTGCCCTCTGATCTGTAGAGACACCATGTACGGTCTGGAATGGGCTCTGGCCTCTCGTCCACCCACAATTCTATATGCTCCTGGTATAATTCAGCAATAATATAGTTATTTTAAAACACACACACATATGTGTATATATATAATACATTAATAATGTGGTTTTCTCCTAATTTCTCATCACATGTCATTTCTTGCTCAGTTTCAATACTGATTTCATAGGTAGACAAGTTTATAGATTATTATTAATTAGAAGAAAGTATAATCTATATTATATAACATATTATACATTTCATTCAAGGTTTTCTGAATGAAACACAAATTGCAATTAAGTGTACATTATGAAAGACATATTTCAAAACTGGTTTGGAAAACCACATTACTTTTTGTGTGTTGGCGCCAGTTTTTTGCAATTATACCCTGTTGTACTTTTCTGAACACACCTGCTTATTCATTTCAATGGCCTTTCTAACACAATTGTCACTATGCAGGCACTATTTTAGTAATGCAGCACACAACAAAACATGGTAATATATTAAATTGTGCTGTGCTGCAAACAATGTAATATATTACCATGTTTTGTTGTGTGCTGCATTACTAAAATAGTGCCTGCATAGTGACAATTGTGTTAGAAAGGCCATTGAAATGAATAAGCTGCTTTAATGCAACATGTTAATGTGCTAAATAAATGTGTTTGCCAATAAATATCCAATGTCTACATTTACTTGTTAATAAAAGGTTTTTGCTTTAAATAAATTTCCTGTAAAGTTCGTTTGTATGTGCTTTAAAACCCTTTAATGCTGTCCATTGTTTTCATTTCATTTTCATTTATGCTCCAATAAAACAACCATTTGGAATGATACAATGTTGATATGATGAAATGATGAATGATGAAATGTTGATATTCATAGTTGCAGTTGCCTAGGCGGGCTAGAATGAATGGGAGCACAAAGCCTCCCAGGATACCTATGTCAGGCATCTCAGGAGGCTTTTGGGTATTCCTTCTGCGCATGCCCGAGCCTTTTTGTGGGGGAAAAAAATTTGCAGATCTCACGCATGCGCAGTGAGATCAGCCAGTTTTTTTTTAAACCTACAACACACGATCCCGCGCCTGGGTCGGGTGACATAGAATGAAGATGGATGCCAGGAAGACACAGGACCAGATGGATGGGACTGCCCTGCGGGATTGAAGGTAAGTGGATTTTTTTGGTTTTAGGTACTTTTGGGTTTAGTTCCACTTTAAAGCAGCAGGGAGTAGAATGCCTAATTTATTATTTTAAAAATATGTATTTTTCCTAATCTGTGCCACTTTTACTATGACACATTGCCTAGCTATGTGACAACAAAGTGATACAATTACTGCATGCCTCCCTTTAACTTCCAGTGGTCACCTTATGCACAGTACAATTTTTCATATATGTGTTCTTTGCCATGCCAGTTAGTACACAAGGAAAATTTGTGTGACCTCTGGCAAATCTGGAGTGTCTTTCTTATCCTGCCAGGAAGTGGTAGACACTGTGTGAAACAATTACATATTTTTTACCAGATATAATTATAGAACCTACCATTTTAAAGATGGCTCTGTATAAATATTGCTGAATATAAGGAATCTGCAAAGTAGTCAATTAAACCCAGGGATCAGATATTTTTCCCCTTATTAGTAGAACAGGTTCATTATATCTAATTTATATAAACCCAAATATTCAAAGTATTAAATATCAAATGTCACAAACATTTTCAGTAAATGTAAAAGATATAATGATTACCTGAGAAAGGAAGAAAGCATATTGTTGTGGCCAGCAGCACCAAATTGCTCATGGTTTGATGGTTAAAGTAGGACTCACAAGAAACAACAATGATCAGCTTTTAAAGGAAACTGGGCAATGTTCGTTAAGGAATTTCACCAGACCCTGGTGTTGTAAGGATGGTGGGTTTGTGTGTGTGCATGGAAATGCAAGGAGAGGAAGTGTAATGTAACTTCAATACAGAAATGTGTAAAAAAATCCCATTCAAGTGCTCTTCTTGGGTAATGTTCATCCCTCCCTATATATATATATATATATATATATATATATATATATATATATATAAAGATTAGGGCACTTTCTGCAACTGTAAGTCAAAGGACTCCCTCTAAGAGGATTGTCATTAGGTTAATACAGGTTGACATTCAGAAATCTGGCAACCTCGGGACCTGAGGAGTGTCATCTGGCACAGTTCCAGGGAGCCGGAAGCAGGGACGTCTCAACGTGTGTTTAGTTTAGCAAACAAGTTCTAACAGCTTTTTCTGCAGAACAGCGCCATGAAAACATTAGTGGTCAAACAGTGTAATGCAGTTCCTATATTGAAAATGCGATCAGAAATTCATGTGAGGAAACTAAAGGACCTGGATTATCGATAGCCGGACTTTCGATTGTCAACCTGTATGTGACATGAAAAAATATACTCAGCATTCTCATTAGTCTGGCATCCCGCATGTACCAGTTACTGTTCGTGCAAGTTGTATAGGTTCAGAAACTGGATTTACATGGGCTGATGAGGAGAGCATTAGTGTAATAGTTGTGGTACTGAGGGTGTTAGGTGTGGTGCTGATGACAGAATGGGTAGTGCTAGTGGTGGTAGTGGTGCTGGAAGCGTGCAGTGTCCAGATCTGTCCAGCAAACCAGGAACAGATATGGTTCAAGATTGAAAACATTTGCTAACAAATAGCAAATGATTTTTAGGAAATCCATTCCAGGTTTGCTGAATCACCCAGTTTCACTTATAAAAGTGTATCCTCTCCAGCCTTGTTGAGCTTTAATAAATCAGGCCCATAGACTCTAAATAGTAGCTATTCAATTTGTTTTTTCTTTATTCATAAAGTCATGTGTATAAATATTTGATAACACTGGCTTTAATTTATGCACCTTTGTATGGTTAAAATTGGTCTACAGATGTATAAACTTGGTTTTCAAAAAATGCAATAGGTGCCCAATAAAAAATATTATGTGCCAAAGGACATGGTAGGCAGTACAGAATGGTATTCTTTAATGGTAAAATAATGGTAATTCACCATGATCAAAAGTATTGCCAACAAAAGTTAAGGACTATTAGGAAAATAATTTGGCTGCCTATTTCTTGAATCCTGGTAAACTAGTCACACAAATGCATAAAACTACAAACAGTCTAGAAAATGTAGGCTGTTATAATTTTCTAGGACTTATGTAACAATGTTTCTGTGACAGCAGTTAATTTTCTTTTTCAATGCCTGGTGCTTAGTTGTGTGCAATAACAGTTACGCAACACAGAATAGTAAGATTTTATGCAACTTTCTGTGACACAAGCAACTTAAAAGTTTACAACTGTTGATTAACAGCTTACCCTATTTTTTAAAAATGAAAATGACAGGTAACAAAAGAACTATGATAAAGTACAATGCTCAGGTTTAGACAGTAAAATAAACATTGTGTCAAGATTTTGTACAAAAGCATGTTTACATAAATTAATACCAGAGCAATGACTATTTATTTTCATATAATAGCCTTTAACAAGTCAGCTTACCATATTTTAAAAATCAATAGGAGTGTCTGTGAAGCAATTTAGGCAGTTGAATGGTGTTTGTCAACCATTGCTGTAAATCTTCATTTGCAGACGCTACATTACTTATTTACTTACTTACTTATACTTACTGGGTCCGGCTGTTGTTCATTTTTTTTAACAAAAGAAACAGCCTACTGTGATTTGCATCAACCACCTGGTAACCACTTTGGACAGTGTTCTATGAAGTTTTTAGGGTTTTTTAGGCTGGTATAACACTGGCATGAGGACCAGAAATCTTTATAGCGCACACCTGTGATGACTTTGACAGTTGTTAGTGTGTATTGTGTACCTTCTTTTGTTACTGCAGGATAGTGTATCCCAACAATGGTCTGCACATCATCAAAAAATAAAATTGTAGTATCTGTGACATGTAATGCGCTTTGCTGTACCCACAAACAAGATTCCTTTTTAGAATTTTATTTTTTTGTTTCTGTAGCCAGTAAAGGGTTGTGTGTGTAGGGTCCAAGACTGTGCTTTAAGTTGAACTGTAAACTCCTCCAACCTGCTGTTTGCAATCCTTTACTCAAAATACATTGAGATCCACATGAGCAGCCCAATGTATAATATCCGCATCTGCTGGGATTCATTAACTCCTGCTTATCCAAGAGTGTCCAATTAGGATGGCTGCAGAACCTGATTGAAGACCAGGGAAGATGTCTCCTCCATCAATAGCTATTGATATCCTCTTAGATTTAGCATTTAGCATTTAGGTCAGAAAAATGTACCCATATTAGGTACCTTTTTTGTTTATTGTAAAAAAAAATAAAGGAATGATGGGGCGAGGGGGGCACTCACGAGCAGCTGATCAAGATGGCTACAAATTGATTTGGCTCCTCACCACTCAGGTAGCAAGTAGCTAGCTGAGCACACGTCATCCGCTGACATCTCCCACCTCAGACCTCACCCCACTGCCTCTAATCCTCCGGGCAAAGATGGGGAAGTCCTCAGCAGCTGGCAAGTCACATTTACAGACTCCAGCACAGCTGCACGAGGCAGACAGGCAAGATGGGGGCCCCGGCCTCCTCCACACAGAGACACCTCCTTCCTCACCAGCAGCTTTATTTTAGGAGAATTCCAGTGACGGGTCTGTTCTTTCAATGCCCATTGCACAGGTAAGCCACTGATGCAGAGCTTTTGGAGAGATTTAAACAACTACTGTAATCTGAGCTTACACAGGCCACTGATAAACATTCTCAAAACATTACTAAAGAAATAAGGAAGCTAGGGGCCCGCATCCATGACCTGGAAACAAAGATGGATGATGCCATCACAGTCATTGATTCACATGATCATGATAATACAGCAGTTCAGAGTTACTGTCCACTCTTCCTAAATTGGAAGACTTAGGAAATAGAAACAGTAGGGTTAATGCACAGATCAGAGGCATACCAGAGTCCATTGTTGATCTTCCCGTATACTGAATATTGGCGATTTGTTACAGGACTTGTTTCCTGACCTACCACCAGATAGATTGGAATGTGACCGGATCCATAGGGCTCTGGGCCCCAAGAAAGCTGATGGTCCCCCACAGGGTGTGCTTATAAAACCCACTTTTTACAAAACCAAGGAGGCCATTATGAAAGCGGCATGAAACAGATAGGTCCTGGTGTTTCGATCTTGTCCCTACCAAATCTTTGCCGACTTGGCGCCACAAACGATTCAGAAATTGAAGGCCTTGCAACCGTTCCTGTCTACTTTACAGGATCCAGATAATAAATATAAATGAGAGTTCCCCTTCAAATTGGTCTTTAGCTATATGGGCAAAACATATTCTGTGGTTAATACAGAGAAAACTCAAGACCTTTTTCAGAGATTACAGCTACAAGTTAAGGGGGGAATTCCCGTAATCCCAGAGACTCCCCAAGAGATCCTCTTGTCTTACCTCAATTTGGAAAACCAGCAAGCGTCGGAATCGGTCTCCTGGGCGGAATTTGCAGTCAGCAAAACATACTCATGTTTCTTCTCAAGAATATGAAGCTGTATCCTAATGTCTCCAGCTGCATGCCATAATGCAAATGCTAGGAGGATGACTGGTTTCACATGAATCCTGTTCTGTTGGGTTTGCTAAATTAGTTTTGGTTGAAAAATGTTCTGTTTACACCCCCCATTCTGGTGCCCACTCTGAACAGGCTCTATTGATTTGTTGTTACTGATTGCACTTTATTTTATATTTCTGACTGCAAGATGTTTTATAGTAAAGCGACGCCTGCTTGGGTGTGTTGGGTGCCTCACCCCCTTTTTATAGGCAGTGCTTAACAGCTTGCCTTATACCTGCTTTTGCAGGACTGGTCTTCTGTTAAAGACCTTTCCTGTTTTGTTTTTAGGTTGTTCTTTAAAGGTGTTGCCCTTTACTACAGTCAGGCCTACAATGTGGTATACCTCATGGTTGGGGGGAAAGGTCTGAATCATATGCAATGATTTTCGCATCTGTACAGTCTCAGTTTCCTAGTTCTATCTATGATGGCTGAGAAATGTGTAATTGTAACCAATACCGTACAGGAGTAAGAGTAAGAAAGTGTTTAATTATTATCTTCTCTGAGAGCAGATATTTTTTGCCTACAAGAAATCAGATTTTCCCAATCCTTTCAGCCCTCATATTTTCAAAAGAAATTTCCTCAAATTTTTAAAGCCAGTTTTCGAGAAAAGAAGAGGGGGGTTTTATTAGCCTTTAACAAAAATATGGCCTTCCAGTGTACTAAAGAAATAGCTGACCCCACTGGTAGATATCTAGTACTACAAGGCTTTCTGTTTGATATAGAGCTTCCTATTGTAAAAACTACGCCCCAAATACTCACCAAATCCAATTTCTAAAAACTTTAAAAATCTTTTCAATGTGATAGCTGCTCATACTGAAGGTACTCTCTTAGTGATAATAATAATAATAATAATAATAATAATAATAAAAAATAGTGATGGGTGATACCAACCTGGTTCTTGATGGCAAAATAGATAAGTCACAAATTTCAACAAAGGGACATCTAGGCTTGATCCTTCTGATCTCCCAAAAGTTCAAAGAGCTTTTATCAGATCAACATTTATTTAAAGTTTGGCGAGAACTCCACCATACTACGAAGGATTTTACTTATTATTCTCACTCTCACAATAGATTCACAAGGATCGATACTTTTTTGTTCTACAACAACTGCAACCCTGTGTGTCCACCTCCAAAATTATGGGATTCCTTGGTCTGACCACTCTCCGGTTTTTGCAACCTGTGAGGTCCTCCGAATTTCATTGGAGACTAAATAAGGCTATGTTGTCCTATCCTGATTCAGATAGCGTCCTGTAAGAAAAAAATTGTGAAATTAAAGAATCTCAGATCTTACCTCTTCCCTTGAACAGCTGGAATCTAGGTGGAAAGCCATACTGGACAAACACATACAGAACTTAATTTATTGCTGGATAGCTAGGTTGATAGGCAAATGAGATGGTCAAAACGAAAATTCTATGCAAGAGCTAATAAACCAGGCTCCATGTTGGCACGATTGCTTACCACTAGGGATGAGCGAGCGAGATTTGCAAGATTGATCTTGCGGCGAATCAGGCCATTCTCGCTTACCAAACATTTAGGCGAGAACGGCCTTGTGGTTCACCATGAGGCCGTGTTCTCACCGAACAAACAAGGGGAAATGCAGGGGGTGGGAATAGCGTGGCTGGGAGCGAATCATTTATTCCCAGGATGCACAGCAAGGCCCAGCAGCCCGTCAGAGATCTCAAAACAGGCATATATACAGGGAAAGAGAGAGGGGTGAGTCACTCCATCTTGTGATCTGTGTGAGGGAAAGAAGCAGGGAGAGAAGTGACAGGGACAGGTTAGGAGCCTTCTGCATATCTAGAAATATACAGATTGTGCAGTTTTTCTTGCTACCTTGCTAGTTATCAAAAAAGGCAGAAACACTTCTGTCCTACACTCCAAAAAATATTTCAGTGTGATACCTCTTGCAATCTATCAAAAAAGCCAGAAATTTTTCTGTATTTCTCTCAAAAATATACAGATATTTTATTTTGATCCCACTTGCTTTCAAAAAACCTAGAAACATTTCCGAATTTCTCTCAAAAAAATAAAGATATGTTATTCTGATCCCACTTGCTATGTTTTAAAAAAGTCAGAAAATTTCTGTATTTCTTTCAAAAAAATACAGATATTTAATTCGGATCCCACTTGCTATTTATCAAAAAAGCTAGAAAAATGTCTGTATTTTTCTCAAAAAAATACTCAAAAAAATACAGATAGTTTATTCTGATACCACTTGCTATTTGCCAAAGAAACCGTTTGGTACAGGTGCAGCAGCAGCAGCAGCAGCAACCAGCACAGCCGTGACAGGACCAAAGACAGGAGTTAGCAGAGCTAATGTGCCTGTACCTCCCAATGACTCTCCCTTGTTGTTTTACAAACAGCCTGGGAATCTGTCATTGCAAATTTCAGAGCAGGAGGCAGACTTTGGGACCCTTGGAGAGTGTGGTCAGCACTTGGTGGGCGAGGGTTCTGCATCAGTGGCTACATTTGCAGAGGCTGGCTTAGATGAAAATGAGGATGATGATGACTGTGATGTCACCTGGGAACCACTAGCAGCAGTTCCGAAACAGACATAGAGGAAAGGCAGCAGCAACAGACGGGATGGAAGGGGCAGCAAATCTGCCTCATGTGAGTCCCAAAGAACACACAGACGAGTGGGCACAAGCAGGGGAACAGTCAGAGATGATGTGATCATGGGGGAGAAGGAGCTGAAGCAGACGCAGGCAAAGAAAAAGAGCAGCAGAGTGGTTGCACGCACCTCTCTAGTGTGGTCCTTTTTCAGGCTGAAAGACGATGACGTAGCGTAGCAATCTGCATCTTGTGCCACAGGCAGATTCGCAGGGACCAGGCCAGATCACATTTGGGTACAACATCCCTGCTTTCCTACATGCGCAAGAACCACAAACCAAAGTGGGAGCAGTACTTGCGTTCTCTTGAAGGAGGTCCAACCACGTCATCATCTCTTCTTCCACCTCCATTGACTCCTTCTACACCTCCAACCGTCATTGCTACTACGTCTCAGGAGGTTGGTGACAGCCACACTTCAAGCTGAGAGGAAGTATCAGCTTTTGGCCGCAGGTTTCGTGGCGTCAGAAGATGGGTACTCCCCTTCAACTTCCCTAGCTCCCAGTCCCTTCAGAACACTCTACCAGAGTTCTGCGCAAGGCATCAGGCTATAGGCCCAACCAACAAAAAAGTAATCAAACTTAATTCACGTCTAGCTAAACTATTGGCCTTGCAGCTACTGCTATGCAGCACGCCGATCCTCTACTGCCACCGTGGCACTTAGCAAGATCCAACGCCAACAGAGGCTTCCATCGCATAGACTGATTTGTGACACTGTGACTAGATGGAACTCCACCCTACACATGCCATCCGCCATTACTAAGTCAGCGTGGTGCATAGAGGCAGCGGGGCCCTTGGAGATGCTGTGCAAGGTACTGGCCCCCTTTGAGCAGGCCACAATCGAGTCGGGAGCGGTCAGGATGGAACAATCATCTTTCTGCTTGATAATACCCTGTGTGGCCTGATGAAAAGTGGCAATGGGAGAGGAGGGGAGGAAATGGGGGAGGAGGATGAGGGTGACATTACACTCCATAGCGCACAGCCAGCATCAGGAGGAACAAGAAGGGACACTGGTCAGCATCACGAGGTTCAAGAGGAAGGAGGAGGAAGATAAATATGATGATGATGATGAGGGAGACCATGTTGGGGCTGCTGGACAGGACCTGTCCAACCCGCATTTGTGCCGTCACGCCCCAGGCATTGTGCAGGTGATGGAACAACAGGAACTGCTGCAGGTTGAGGAGGTGGGTGATGTGGAGGATGATATTTTTGCGCCTACTGAGGGACAGGAGGAGGATGAGCCCAGGGAACCCCTCTTTCATATGTGTGTTCACATGCTGCAATGCCTACAGAGGGACCCCCGCATTTGCAGCATCAAAAACCGGGATGATTACTGGCTGGCCACCCTTCTGTAACACCGCTACAAAGACAAAATGTCACAGTTTCTACCCAACCTGGCGCAGGAGAAAAGTGACCCACCTGAACAGAATACTATGCGAATACTAATACTATACTATGCTGGGTGAGGAGTTCTATGCACCACATTCCACACAGGGAGCTCAGGCGGACACCGCCTCCTCTGTATAATCCTGTAGCAGCATCAGCAGTAGTGCCAGCAGGCCGCACACATCAAAAAGTGTAGGGGGGATTTTCTGGATGCCTGGCGAAACCTGATGCAGCCACCTCAAACAAGTGAAGTGCAAGGGCATGACCATCGAGAACGGATGAAGCGCATGGTGCACAATTACGTTGGCTCTTTTCTGGCTGGTGGTGGTGGTGGTGTTGATGACAGCAGTTATGAGGACGATGCCTGTCCTGACAGTAGTGACTCCATTAATTTTTGGGTCAATAGGCTTGAAATCTGCCCGCAGTTGGCACAGTATGCCATCAAGCTTCTTTCGTGCCCAGAATCCAGTGTTCTATCCGAAAGACCCTTCAGTGCCACTGGCGGAGTGGTTACGGACAACCGATCACGACCGTCGCCGGAAAATGTCAATCGCCTCACCTTTTTGAAAATGAACGAAAGGTGGGTTACTAACAACTATCATATCTCCACTGCAGATGTCACTGATTAACTGACACTAAGGACTCACTAGGCCAACCAAGATGCCTCTGTGAATCCACACTGCTCCTCTGCTGAGTCTGTGGCTGCCTATCACCAAACACCCTGTCAGCTGAGCCTGCCTTGGTGGAATTTTTCTGCTAGTTATCGCAACGTCAAGGGGTGGCATTCTTCGCCAGTGTCATGCCTGCCATTGTGCCAGCTAGCAATTTACTTAACATTTCTGCTGCTTCTGGGAGGCCAACAAACTGCAGATAAAAACCCCCAGTACTGCCACACTGATAGGTACCATTGCCTCTGCCTAATTTTTCAGCTAAGTATTGTTAGATTGAGGGTTGGCATTCATGTCATCCACCTAATGATGCAAACTAGCAATATCGTCTACCTTCCTAATGCATACGGCACTACGGACCACAGCAACAGTGCTGGCGCACAAAACATCTTGGTCTAGCCCTTCTACGTCTAATCACAAATTTCCAATATTTGCATCACACACTTCGGGTTGGCATTGACAAAGAACTACACCCAGCTCTAGATGCCAGTTACCAATGCCGTCCATGCTCTATCTCAGGGTCGACCGCCTCCTCCTTCTGCTGTTGCTGCTGCCGCCTGTCGGTACTCCATTCGCAAAAATTAAATTACACACCTCTGGGTGCCATTGACTATACACTACACCAGCTCTAGATGTCAGTTACCAATGCGCTCCACGCTCTGTCTCAGGGCCCACCGCCTTCTCCTGATGCTGTTTGTGCTGCCGCCTGTCAGTACTCCATTTATTATAACTGTATTACACACTTCTGGGTGTCATTGACGATGCAATACACCCAGCTCTAGATGCCAATTACCAATGCAGTCCACAATTCGTCTAAGGGCCCACCGCCTCCTCCTGATGCCGTTGCTGCCCCCTGCCAATACTCCATTCACTAAAATTGTACACTTCTGGGTGACATTGATGATGCACTACACCCAGCTTTAGATGCAAGTTACCAATGCGGTCCATGCTCCGTCTCAGAGCTGCTGCTGCCGCCTGTCAGTACTCCATTCACAGAAAATTGTATTACACACTTCTAGGTGTCATTGACGATGCACTACACCCAGCTCTAGATTTCAGTTACTACTGCGGTCCACGCTCTGTTTCAGGGCCCACCGCCTCCTCCTTATGCTGTTGCCGCCTGTCAGTACTCCATTAACTATAATTGTATTACACACATCTGGGTGTCATTGACAATGCACTACACCCAGCTCCGGATGCCAGTTACCAATGCGGTTCACGCTCAGTCTCAGGGCCCACTGCCTCCTACTCCTGCTGTTGCTGCTGCCCCCTGCCCAGTACTTCATTCACAAAAAGGGTAATACACACTTCTGGGTGTCATTGACGATGCACTACACCCAGATCTAGATTTCAGTTACTAATGCTCTCCACGCTTTGGCTCATGGCCTACCGCCTCCTGCTTATGCTGTTGCTGATGCCGCCTGTCAGTACTCCATTCACTATAATTGTATGCTCCTTCTCAGGGTCCAACGCCTCCTCCTGCTGCTGTTGCTGCTACGGCCTGTCAGTACTCCATTCACTATAATTGTATTACACACTTCTGGGTGTCATTGGCGATGCACTACACCTAGCTTTAGATGCCCAGGTACCAATGCGGTCCACGCTCCGTCTCAGGACCCACTGCCTCCTCCTGATGCTGTTGCTGTTGCCGCCTGTCAGTACTCCATTCACTATAATTGTATTACACACTTCTGGGTGTCAGTGACTATGCACTACATCCAGCTCTGGATGTCAGTTACCAATGCGCTCCATGCTCTGTCTCAGGGCCCACCGCCTCCTCCTCCTGCTGTTGCTGCTGCTGCCAGATCAGTAGTCCATTTACAAAAATGGTAATACACACTTCTGGGTGTCATTGGCGATGCACTACACCCAGCTCTAGATGCGTTACCAATGCCGGCCACGCTGCTTCTCAGGGCCCATCGCCTCTTCCTGATGCTGTTGCTGCCTGTCAGAACTCTATTCACTATAATTGTATTACACACCTCTGGGCGTCATTGACTATGCATTACACCCAGCTCTAGATGCCAGTTACCAATGCGCTCCACGCTCTGTCTCAGGGCCCAAAGCCTCCTCCTCCTGCTGTTTCTGCTGCCGCCTGCCCAGTAGTCCATTTACAAAAATGATATTACACACTTCTGGGTGTCATTGACGATGCACTACACCCAGCTCTAGATGCCAGTTACCAATGCCATCCACGCTCCTTCTCAGGGCCCACCGCCTCTTCCTCCTTCCGTTGCTGCCGCCTGTCAGTACTCCATTCACTTAAATTGTACTCCATTCACTTAAATTGTATTACACACTTCAGGGTGGCATTGACAATGCACTACACCCAGCAATAGATGCCAGTTACCAATGCGGTCCACGCTCCATCTCAGGGCCCACCGCCTCCCCCTCCTGCTGCTACTACTGCCACCTGTCAGTACTCCACTCCACTTCACTAAAATTGTACACTTCTGGGTGGCAATGACGATGCACTACACCAAGGTTGAGATGCCAGTTACCAATGTGGTCCCCACTCTGTCTTAGGGCCATCTGCCTCCTGCTGTTGCTGCTGCCACCTTTCATTACTTTATTCACTAAAATTGTACACTTCTGGGTGGCAATGGTAATGCACTACACCCAGCTCTCCATGACTCTTACCAATGAGGCCACACACTGCTACTGCTTTCGCTGACCCACGCTCCGTCTCTGGTCCTACATCCTTTTGCCTAATGTCACTGCATTACTTGTCCATAACTTGGGTTCAAATTGGGCAGTTCCTTTGTCGCCCAACAAATATATGGGCACTTCCATGAATCCCTAGGAAACTCAAACCGTCAATTATGACCTTGCATTTGCGACATATGTTTCATTGCTGGGACAAAATTAAATAATTTAGCCCAGGGGTCAGCAAACTTTTTTGGCTACTAGGCCATTTTAATAGGCTCTCTCTCGAATCCCGCGATGATGGCTCTGCCCCACCAGGAACGGTCGGGATTAGGCCTGATCGACCAGGGGGGCGTGAGGCCGGAACAGACTACTGGCTAGGCCGTATCTGGCCTAAAGGCCGGAGTTTGCCTACCCCTGCTTTAGCGGATTGATGCCCCAACCCTACCTCTACTCCCAATTCAAAATACTCTATTATTTACTCTGGGCTGGGAATCACCGTCCATATTTAATTGGTGGGCGGAACACAACTATTATACTGTGTATTCACTGCTGGACAGATCAGGAATTCTTAGCTGGGATACTATTCATGAAAACAATGACGCCCCAAGTGGGGAATTCTTTAAGTATTTACAGTTGTGTCATTGGATTCTACAGCTAACCTGACACAAAGATCGCCCAACGCACCTATCAGTACTGGAACATGTCTGTTTAGGAACTCCATTATCTCCTAAATTGATTTCATCACTGTATAGTGAGCTTAATAAAATAAGAAATCTTTATTTGTACAAATATACTTAATTGGGAACATGATCATGAAAGATAAACGGTCAAATGAGGAGTGGATGGGGGCTTTGTTCTAAAACAGCAACATGCTTGAGGAATGTTACTGCTCTCGAGTCGGCATTAAAAAGTCATGATGCGTTGATATATGGTACCTTCTAAGCTGAATCACCCTTTGGGCCATGGCTTGGGGCTTTGTTTTCGGGGTTGCCAGGAGGAAGGGACAGTTATGCATATCTAGTGGACCTGCCCTTTTGTAGGCAGATTCTGGGGCGGAGTTTTTAGGATGTTAAATGGTATATTTTAAACAAATATTCCCAGGGATCCCTGGATGGCCTTGCTACATTTTAAACCTGCCCAGCTCACCAATAAACAATTTCAACTGTGTATGTATGTCTGTTTTGCCGCCAAACGAGTGATAGCGAGTAACTGGAAGAAACAGGTAATACCCATTCATGAGGTGAAGCTTAGAATGGATAATATGTTGATGTTAATGAGAAATGAACAAGCTCCCTCATGGATTCATATCAGAGATTCTCAGTTGTGTGGGATCCCTGGATCCAGTTTTCTGTGCCCTCCATACCCCAGATGTCTCTGAATGGCTAGTAACGCTGTACAACTAGGGAATGGGGTGGTATGTCCTGGGTTCTCGGTCCTTTTCCTATTTAATTAGGAGGCTGGAGGTGCCACAACTGTATTGTACTTTATATTTTATTTTGACCACTGTGTTCTGAGCAAACTTGGTTTGGGTTTATATTTTTTCTGTTAGGTGCGTGGATGCCATCACACTTTTTTGTTCTTATTCACAGTATTTTCTATAATGCATTACCTGTGTTGGTTATCAATATTGAATGTCTGTATGGTATCATTCCAGCTTTGTAATTTTTCTATGTAAAATTAAAATTTAATAATAATTATTGAAAACAAATATATAAATATTCTGGCCAACATGCACATGTTTAAGTTGCAGCAAAGTTAAAAAATAAAGGAAGGTAAAGTGTATTTGATTGGAAACCAGAGCTATTGCCACCTAATAATTTATGAACACTTGGTAATTGTGGGTGATGTTTCAGTACTCTGACATATACAAGACTTGTTTTGCTTAATATGTTTTGGAGCTGGGTTTGCAGTTTGACCTCCATGTTCTTCTTTCCTGCTTCCCCTTTTCGTTTAAGATATTTTTTTAGATTTTGATTTTTTGATTCTTTCCTGTTTGCCAATCCTTCACTTCTTTAAGGATGCATGCTGTACATTACTAGGTTTAGGACTTTGCCCAATTATATTTGAAGCAACTAAATCAACAAACCACCAGTCTCCACACTCCCTGAGGAAGCCTTTGGCGGAGAAAGGCACTGATACTCGAGGCGGGATATACTATTGTATTTAATTGTAAGCTAATAAGCTTAGTCTTTGAAACATTTAGTTTAAAAAACAAAGTAAATGTATATTTTTATCAGCCTTAAAGCTCATCTTGTCATTTGTCCAGTTTACTACATGTTTTTATGTTTTGATGACCTATTTCTAGGTTATTTTCCTCATTTTTTATACTCATATTAATGTTGCTATTGTGTATCTGAATATTTTATTTATGTTTGTAACAGTCTTCACCCTCTCTTTTTCATTATGGTATATTACATGATTTATCATTAATTATTCATGGATATATTGAAATCGCCTTTATGTTTGTTTAAATTGTTCCTTTTTTTATTTTTGTTGTTTATTTTTTTTTATCAGATTTATATCAAAGAACCATTATGCTTTTTTTGAGTGTGAAAAAAATAAATGTAGCTTTTCTTGCTTTATTTATGCATAATCCAGTCACCCTTTCCTCCTGATGCTTCTCTTTAGGGTTGATACTGGTTATTCAAGCCATTTACCCACCATCTGGGTGCTCATAATCATGGTGGTTATCATCCTTTACCGGATACTTTTATAGAGTGAGTCAGAGAGTGGGTCTGATTTATAAAAGCTCTGCAAGGCTGGAGAGGATACATATTTTTATCAGTAAAGCTGGGTGATCCAGCAGACCTGGAATTGAAAGTAATTTGTTATTTGTTAGCAATGTTTTCAATCCTGGACCAGATCCATTTCAAGTTTGCTGGATCACCCAGCTTCACTGATGAAAGTGTATCCTCTCCAGCCTTGGAGAGCTTTAATAAATCAGACCCAATGAGTGAACTTTCCATTTAAGTGAACAGTCCAGTTTAATCAACAGTACAGGTGACACTTATGTTTTAAGCATTTTTAATACTTAGAACTTGCTTGTAAAAACTTTTCCAATTGACAATTTTACAGCCCCTCCATGTACTTGAATTGGAAACGTTTGTTGCCACTTGCAAAAATGTTTAGGCATTTGCAAGCAGTTTGGTCAAGTGGTTGGAATTTTAAAAAACTGGAGAAAATGCACCTTTTTGTTAGGCTTGCAGCTGCTTGCTTCAGGACCCTCTAGTTTTTCTAACAAAACAAAACAGTAATAGACAGGGAAAAAGAAAATTATATTGTAAAATAAAAAAATAAAAAATTGTTACAACAAAGGTGAGCCAAAAGTCCAGAATAAATGCTTTAGGATGTCAAACGAACATTTTCAGCTTCACATTCTTTGGTAACCTATATACAGTGCTGTAGATCTGAAGTTGTACATCAGTCAAAATAAATAGCTTTTCAACAGTCAGGTACATTTTTATTCACTATAAGAAGTAAGTAAAAATGGAAGTAATAAAAAGCATGAGTGTTCTAACATCTGAATAACACCTATTTTCATGTCTTTTACTATGCACAAAATTTGTTTTTATGTAATTACTTGCCTTTTCAGGACATCTTGTGGTCTGAATTATGTATTACAGTTTTCTTTTATTCTTGATAATGGATAAACGTGCTAATTTTTGTAACACACCAAAAGAAAATAAAAACACAGGGCTTTAAATAATAAACCTTTCCTATTTTTTTCTGTGCGTCCTTACGTGTACCGCAAAACAAATGCAGAATGAAACAATAGTACCCCATGGGGCTGCCCAAACAGAAATGCTTTCCTGTGTTGTATTGTGCGTTTTTAAGTGTTTTGATCTAAAAAAAGATCTTTGAGTGGAAAAATTAACGTGCATCAGAGCTTTATCCACATTGTTTCCGATATCTATTCCATATGTGGACATATAACTCCACACTATAAAATCTCTTTTAGTATGTACTCTGTTTAGTGCTAAGTACAAATCATTAACTAGTATAGGTAGGGAAATTAACATTTCTGTGTTACCTTTAAATTGTTACAGATTGGACAACATTTTATTAAAAAAGATTCTTTTAGGGCAAATTGTCCTAGGGAAGGCTATTCATTAATATATAATATCATGGCGTTCTGTTTCTATTTCTCGGTTTTCTGAAGGTCATGAGAATTCTGGCAAGTCTGCTGGCCTGAATAAATGATTGTGTACAAGCTGAAATTAAACCTGAACTCTTTCCAGTCCAAAAACATCCTAGTAATACTCTAAAGCACTTTAGCTGGCACCACAACCCACTGCCATTTTGCCCACTTCTTGTTGAGTTAAGGTGTATACATTTTTAGACCCTTCTGGGCCATGTTGTGGTCCTTTCTTTGGCTACATACCTTATTATCTGCCATTCCTGGAATAAAATAAATATTGTATGCTGTAATTTAATGTGAGTGTGAGCACATAATATTTACCTGACACAGGTCAAATGTAGGACAGATGACGATCAACTGCAGTTTATCTGCAGATTTCATTGGAAACAAGAGTCTGGGTCACTAAAGTTACTCACGCATTCGGAAACAAAAAGGCGCCCAGAGATTTGGGGCTACAAGAGATGAAAAGGAGACATCTCTACCTCTCCAAACATTAGATTTCTAGTTCTTGGGAATCTTGAATCTATCTCCCTCTCTACCAAACTTCACATATCAAAAAAAACTCGATAGATCTTGAAAAGAGACTGAGCCTGATTGGTCATTTTCACTACCAGGTAGAACTGTTATCACCTTTACTTGTGGGGGGATAAATGCTTTAGTGAGTAGCACCATAGCAATATCACCAAATCTTACTCTAAATCTCCTGAGACTAGCAGTCAAAGGCAGCAGTGTATTAGATGATCTCTCACTGTTGATCTGTGCGTCTGAAGACATGATTGCCTAGTAAGGATTCAAGACAAAAGGGTCATTTTCAGGCTACTGGTAGGAACAATTACCATTTCTAAATTTTTCCTGTAATGCAAATCCTTTATTATTGAGTTTAGTTCCACTTTAACGTCGTGCATGTGCTACAGGGACTCCCTCCTAAATTGAAGTGTTGAATTCATGGTCATGAGCTAAAGCATAAGACATTTATCTACAATAACATCTTTGTAAATATTTTTAGAAAATGGTTTGTCTTTCTTGAAAACAGACAAACTTTAGAATTATTACAAAAACGGACAACACTGCTCAACTTTTCATTCTGTATTGCACTTAGAGCTTTGTGAGCTCACAAAAATCTTGATTCACCAGAAAAGTCTCCATCAGCTGATGACTGGTTAGGGATTGGTACTGGTGACTGGTTTTCTTCTTTAAAAAAATGCTTGCTGCTTGGCTGTCACATTGATTCTTTGGTTTTAATACTTTCTGAGTCACTGACCTTGAACAAATACCGAGATATTAAATTCTGAAATTAATGTTTGCTCTCCAAACTTGTGTTTCTGATATATAAAAAGCCATAGCCAGCACAGGCAGCTACCATTTTCGAAATAAAAGTCAGACAGGGGTAGCCCCATATTTCTATTTCAATAGGTATATATGTAAGTAAGCTACAAAAAATAAGCCCATCGATGCTATCTGCACATTTTATAATTGGTGACTGTATTAGCTTCCCAGGAAAGAACACAGGAAAAGGCAGAAGTATAAGCAGATACTTTTGTTTCACTCTCATAAATTAATGAAGAATCAACTCAACTATTTTCAAGATCAGAACAGGTGGAACTAGTTTTTCTCTGTGATTCCCATATTTTTTGATTCTTCTGGGTGCTAACTTACATCCTTACATCCAAAACATCACAGCCAAGTTTATAACAGAGTTTTGGGAAAAAAAGAAAGAATTGCCGTCAATTGTCCTGCCTTAGGCTAAATACCGCTCTGAGCAAGTTTATTTTTGTCACGCAAACCCAGCCTAATGTAAACTGCAAAGCAATGACCCTTGGCCCTGCAAATACCCCTTGGAATCTTTTCATTTTTATTTTGTGTTCAGTGTTGTCTTGATTACTAGCTGGAAGATCTTCAGCACAACTTGTTCCTCAGTTGCTTCCAAAGGTTCCTGCAAAATAGAGCATATGTTCTTCATTCTCAGGCTCACTGCTGCAACTCCCTTCGGTCTGTTCTGTAACTAGGTTGCCAACCTAATTACTAATTTTTTATGGACAAAATTATGGCTACCCATATGTTTTTATGGGCAGAGGTGGTGTCAATAGCACACTATGTGAGGAAATTGTGGACATGGTCTGACTCTGCAACATCTCAAGCATTGCGTTACCATACACACACACACACTAACATGTAATAAAATGCCTTTCCTGTCCCAATCAAAGCCTTTCAGTGCAGCCTACTAAGTAAGTCATGCAGTTTCCAATGGGATGATTGCACTGCCTTAACTATAGGTACTCCATGCCATCCCTGGTCTTTTAACCTTGTACACAGTCTTCAGTTACAATTTTTGATGTCACATACCACCCAGTCCGAATTGACTATGGACATAAATAGGATGCCCTTTTTCTCTCGATGCCACATGCAACACATCAGAGAAGCTTATTTGCTAAATATCCTTGTAGTATGGGATAAAACACAGGCATTTGCTGCCCATCTCCCTTATATGCTCCTTTATCTGTCTCTATCACTAGCACCTGTCACTATCGTACTTGCTTTGTGCATGGTGGTGTCCAGGCTGTTAGTGGTGCTTTAGCTAGCTCCAGGGCTGGAGTTATCTTAGATGTCCTGGTTGGTTTTGGGTTAGTGGAGTGGGATATGCCTGGTAAATGCATACTGGTTCTTTTTGCCCAAATCACCTACAACCTCCTTCTCTTTGCCATGTTCATGAAAGTCTGGTTTTCCTTCAGTTAACTCCTGGTTCAGATGACCGAATTGGGGCTGTTATGCTTTTTCTCTGGTTGTGTATCTGGGCATGATGTACGAAGCAGACACAGCACTTTAAATCCAGCGTTGAGCAATGATGCAGAGGAAAATTCAAGAAAAAAGTAAGGCTTATGGTCTAAAAAAAAAACAATATTAAAATCAAGGACATCACAATTTTGCCTATTTATGGATAATTGGGAATAATGGTCACAATACACAAACACTTAGGCATTTTTTTACAACTTACATGTAAAAAATGTACTGTTTAATGCAATATACCTACACAGTTCTTCCATCATTTTACATCCCTAAAATTAGTTCTTCCTGGAGGTTACACTTTAAATTGGGGGCCCCTATTTCCCCTGCTAGTTACAATAGTCTGAATTCCATGAAGTCCATTTTCCACATTCTTCAGCAGCAGCTGATCTATGCACAGGGCTTTGTACAGTGATAGTACTGTCTGGGGTTTTACAGTAGCTGCTCAGCAAAGCAAGTCCTGGAAAGGCAAAAATTGCAATCATTCAGCATTCATTGTTACACACTCACATTACTTGTAAAATTATCCATGTGTTTTATGTTTTACATGGTGGGACAAACTTTTTTGGAGCATCTCAAGACAAGAAATGTGTTAGTGATCAACCTAGTCATCTAGCTTTTGTCTGTCAAAGCACCACCTCCTAGCTAGAAATACCTTTAAATTATATGCCAGAGCAATAACCCCCCAACCCCAAATTTACAAAATGTTTTGTCTCTATAAATGGGGGAGGGAGGAAAAAAAAGTATGTTCATTGTTAAGATTTGCATACACTTTGCTCCCTTACTACCAGCAACAGGTGCAGCAGACATAAGTGTTGGAGGAGGGTAAAAAAAGTATCAATGTTTTGCCATGGGGTCCCATGATGTAAAGTTATGTATCTGCATACAGCATAATTTTTCTATTAGGCAAGACTTTTGTGGACATTGCTGCTAGACCTCCCGCATTACCAGCAAGGAAAGCCAGAGAAGAGTTAATTGTAAATACAAAACCAAATGTATGTGGGTTCTCCTTGGTTTAATATTTCCAGATAACATTTATGCCATTAAAGTATTGCATGTTTTTTCTTTAGTTTGTCTGAAATTTGTGAACGTCAGTAAATGTTATTAAGGGTCCCTGTGTTCTGGAGTTAATTTACTCATTTTTTTAATGTTTTTTGATGTTTCAATAATGGCAAAGATTTTCATATTTTATAATTTTTGTATCTGGTTGTGAACGTCTAAAAAGCTTGGCGTTATACTTCTTGGTATAACTTTATGCCTGCAATGCAACTTTAAGGATACAAATTATAGCAGCTCTCCGTTCATTAATACATCATTAAATGTATATTTTAAATGCAAGCAATGTAAAAACCTGAATTAAACCTGATATCAGCTTCTCACAGTTCCTAAGAGAAGAGCTCATATAAGAAGAGTCAAAAAAGCAAAACAAGAAGCCAAACAAAAACCTTTATCCTCCATCCTCATCCCTCCAGCAGCCTGTAAATGTACAGTGAAAAGAAGATGCAGAATGATCATGTTCTGCTGAGCATTTGATTCCCTGGGCTAATATTATCTGTACAGGTTACTTCCATTCACAACAATGTGCAGGACAATATTGGGGCACATGGAATACCTTGTCTTTTCCTCTCCCTAATTTCCCTTTTTTTAATTTATTTTCCTGTGGATATAATTTTTTTGTATGGGTGTGGGTGTATAGTTTGTCCATGGTGTTCTCTTGTCTTGGTGTTTTGGTTCTCCCCTGGTTATTTCTAAGTAATTGCCTTACACAGGTCTCCATTTATGGAATATGGGATCGTTTGCTATATCTGTATGCTGTTCTTCCGGCCCTCCAGGTAGTACCATTTTATTGGATATTGCTTTTGTTGGAAGCTTTATTGTCTTTTTGTGCTGATTTTCCCCCGTTAAAAAATACCGGTAATCAGGTTGGTATTTTTAAAACATTTATTTATAGACGTATGCACATTTCTTTTCTATGTATTCATCCCAAATTGATTCAAATGATAGTTTACACAATTCATTTGAATTTACCCAATGTAAATTCTAATTGGCTGTTTCATTGAACATTAATAAAACAATTCAGCATGGGTTCCTATTCAGAAACAGAAAAACCCAACCAAGTACAACATGGATAGTGTTTAGCTAGAAGCAGCATGCAGAATAGGGGTTTAGCAGAGGCTCTATTTTGGATTAAAAAAAACAAAAATGTAGTGTATAGAGTAGTATAGAGTATAGAGTAGTTGCTGTTGACAACATGGCTCCCAGGTGTTCAGTTTCAACTGCACCTGAAGTGGTTAAGAGGAGGTACTGACATGCATTCATAAGACTACTTTCAGACTGCTGGAGTTTTCCGCATGACATACTTCTCCTATTCAATTGTATAGGAGCAGTTGAGAACCAGTTCATGAGTTTGTGTACATGTTGCGGTGGTGTGCTTTCTGGACTCAGCAGGTTGCATCAATTGCCTCCGTTACCTTGAATGGAAATGTGTTGTAACCACAAATAGGTAGAGCAGTTGAATGCGTTTGCTTCGTGCTTTTTTCTAGGTGATTTGAGATAGCCCGTAATTCTTTACATCGCAGTAAACCGCACCTCAGCTGCAACCACATTCTATAAAGAGTTTGGTAAACACTGTGATTGAGTCTAAAATCTGCTCCTGGGTGCCCAGCAGTGCCTAACCATGTGGTTTTGGTCTGCATGACTGAAATGGGCTAAAAAGCAGTTGCAGGTTTTGTCACATGCTGCAAAGGATCATCTGCAAGGGTGTAGTGGGGCAGGCACGCTTGGGCAGGCTGTGCCCTCATTTTTTTCGGGACCCCCATATATAGGCTTTCCCTGCACGCTCGCCATGGATAACCTTCACTAATACCGTGCCCTCTCTTCTTTTTCCTACGACTACACCCCTAATCATCTATCCCTGACAACACATCATGCTCATGGCTCCCATTTTGGTCTATGGAAGCAGTCCTGTGACTGACTGACCGCAAAAATAGCGCCTCAAATACCTCAAAACTGCACTGCCTGAGGTTTCACAAGCAATAATAGATATTTTAAACTACTTAATTTTTATTCAGCTGTTTATGTGGTTCAGTTAAGTTTGTGAATTGGTGAAGTGGTGCCATTTACCACAGCTGTGAACTTAGTAGTAATATACAAGCAAAACCCTAAACTATGCTAATTCTGAGAAATCAGAAAAAAATCCTTCTTATACCAAACAAGGTAAAGCTGCCCACTTCCAGGCAGAATTACCAACAGCTTCTCTCAGGGGGTACAAATATGAGGAAATGCCAGGGCTATGGAACCATGGGCGGTATGAAATACAATGGACCACTGACAAAAAAAAGGTTCATAGGATAGCACAGAGAATTGTGTTCGTGCACTCAGGAAGGACATTTGCAAGGGACAAGCATGTCGAAGCCAATGACGTCTCACTTGTAGAAGGTATACTGAATACAAATGTGAATTGAAGCTGCTGTATCCCTTGCTGCCCACAAGGGGCGCTGAACACGTTACAGATAGTGTGCACAGGCTACTGCCCTGTCGGTGCCTCCCTCCCTTCACACTCATACTAATACACACGCATACACACTTAGGGCCAGACCAGGCTCTGCCGCCTGCACATCACCCCGAGCTGTTGCAGGAGCTTGCACCATGGAGTGAGTACTAAACAACTCATATTACTGAAAGCTGCCCGTCCTGAAATGCCTGCTTCCCTCTGCATGCTGTGCATCCCAGTCCTCCTGTATCTTCCGTCACAACCTATGGGTATCCTGCACTCCATCCCTGCATCCCAGTCTCCTTGTATCTCCTATCATCATCTATGTGCATCATGCACACCTCTGTATCCTAGTCTCCTTATATCTCCTACCATCGTCTATGTGCATCATGCACACCTCTGTATCCCAGTCTGCTTGTATCTCCTACCATCATCCATGTGCATCATGCATACCTCGGTATCCCAGTCTCCTTGTATCTCCTACCACCATCTATGTGCATTATGCACACCTCCTCTGTATCCTAGTCTCCTTGTATCTCCTACCACCATTCCTGCTCATTCTGTACTTCTCCCTGTATCACCTACCTTCATCTGTAATCATCATTCACATCTGTATCACCTACCTTCATCTGTAATCATCATTCACATCTGTATCACCTACCACCTCCTCTGGTCATCCTGCTCATCTTCCTTATATCCATCATCTCTGCACATCTGCCATGTCCCCCTGACCTCCACCCCTGTCATGTATTACCTACCTCTACCTCTGCACATCTGCCATGTATCACCTACCTCCTCCTCTGCTCATCTTGCATGTCTTTCCTGTACTACCTACCTTCACCCCTGTGCATTCTGCACATCTGCCCTATATCACCTACCACCCCCTCTGTGCATTACCCCGCCCCCCAAACAATTTGATCCACCTACCCCCTCCAGGGCACATCTTACCTTCCATACATTCTGTCGGGTTTCGTGTTTTCTTACCCCTCCATTTGTATCATGTGCTGCTTTTAAGCAAAGCAAATTTGCAATCCTGTGTTCTTGGATTCTGTTTTTTTTTCCTTTGATGTTATTTATACTCCAGACCATCCATCACACCAACCCCCACCCCTTTAAATTCCTGCAATCCCTGTATATTTTGCAGGATGACCCCCAACCCTGCCTCAATCATGGCAATAGTAGGTTGGGTCCCCTTTCTAATCTGCCATCTCCCCTTATCTCAATGCACCACCCCCACCTCCTTATGTAGCTTTGCAGTTTTGAACCCTGTGCTTTCTCGAATTCCTGTTCTTCCTGTAATCACATCTACTCCCTGCATCCCTGCTGCTGCTCTGCCACTCCTCCCTGTGTATCAGAGCTGCTGCTGATTCCCATCTGACTGCCCTACATCACCCTAATGTAGTATGTCAACAGTTACAGCTATTTGCCAGTCCCAAAATTCTCCGCATTTGCCAGTCTCTTTTGCGTATTATGTGTGCAGCACCTAGAACTGCTCTATTTTAAATGATTTACATTACTTTGCTGTGTGTCCTTCAAATGAGATGGTTATAGGTATGGAGACCCCCCCCCCCCCCCACACACACACACATTTCTGTGAATTTGGCTCCACCATCACGAAGTAGACTCCTCCTGAACCTTTCTTACCACCTGGCTATGCCTACCTGTTGGGATTCCCAAAATGATTTCCGACAACTTGTTTGAGAGGCCTTTTCTTGTAATTTAAAAATGTATATACATAACTGCTTGTGTAGGAGCTCTTGTTCTGTTCTGGGATTGGAATTGTTGCAGAAAATAGGCTGAGATGCAAGGTGCAAGAGGTTATACATAGGCAGGGAAGCTGGTGGGAGAGAAATCAGGGAAGGGCTGTGGATGAAGAATGCAGAGAGGCTGTGGGGGAGAGAAAAAAGGAGGGAGGTATCATGGAGTGTAGACAGAATGAGCAGGAAAGGGAACAGGGAGTGAGTGGCCTCAGTACGGAACCAGAGACACATTCCCACATTCCAAAACAAGGTTCATTCCTAGCACAGCCAATACTGGAATAATCACACTGAGATGTAACAAAATGGGAAGAAGTGTAATTATACATTAACATGGAAAACGGAGTAATATCTAGTTCTTTTCAAGTAGTATAGTAGCGTGCAGTGCCTTATAATAAAGCACAGGGGATGTAATATGCCACAAACACAAATTATACAATAACACACACAGCGATATAATAACAGCAATCATAGAGCGCAAAGCAAAATATTAGCAGAACTGTAAAAAAAGCTTTTTTTCTGCTTGATTTGCTGTGTGTTTTACAATAGAACTGGTGTAACAGTGATTATTGTGAGTATAAAATCATTAAAGATTAGTTTTATACCTTATTAAACGTTTGTTGAGTGTTGCCATATATGCTACCATGGAAGTCTTTTACTTCTGATATATGCTGCCCATTCAGAAAAAAGTATACACTCTAATATTTAGTTGGACTGCCCCTATCTTTTCATGCTTATGTAAAGTCACTATTTCCATCCAGAGTTGCAATCATTATTTACTAATATCTTCTGTTGATGGTGGGATGATTGGCTTTGTCATCTTGGAATATACTCACGTGATCAGGAAAATAATCCATTGATGGAAAAACCAGGTCATTCAGTATATTTAGGAAATCGGCTATGCTAATTTTTTTTTTTGAGGGGGGTCATATAACATTGCTGAACCGAGACCTGACCACCTGAAGCACACCCAGACCATAACACTGCACCCACAGGCTTGGGAACTTTCTTGGTAAACATTTGTTCACAATGAGTCTGATTTAATAAAGCTCTCCAATACTGGAAAAGATAGATCTGATTGTCTATCTTCTCTAGTCTGAGATAGCTTTGTTAAATGAGCCTAACTGTTTTTTTTTTTTTCACTTTGATAAAAGTGCAATAAAAGTCACCAAAACCAGGCAAACCCCCAATAGTTAAGAGGACATGTGTACTAGGGACATGACAAGCTTTCTCAATTCATAACAAACTCTCAGTGGCTATTAGTGTCTATCTTCTATGCCAAATACACGAGTTGTCAGGCAGTTGGCCTAGGCTTGGCAACGTTCATATTAGGGGAAGAAAAAAAAAGAAGCTGGCTAATGACTTGTAACACCATTTGTCCCTTGTGTCAAGGCTGCAACAATGAAGTGAGACAGCCAGTTTATTGACACCAAAACCCTGCAGCGATTCCCATGTCCTTGTAGTAGTTTTCTCCATTTGTGACCAATGGAGATAGCAGATGTCTCTCTAAGTGATTTCCCAACTGATTGTACAGTAATTTGCTGCAGACTGGTGTGAGATAGGTGCTATGATTTGTATGACTGTATGGTGATTTAATGAACATGATATATTATAACCAGCATGTGATCCAAAAGATGTCCACTGCCCTTCATTGACATTCATGACTCCATTTATTATAAAATACATGCCTCAAAACAATTGGTGAATATAGCTTCCCGGAGTGCTGGCGAGGACTACCCATACTTGAGTTATGTTATACATCCTGATTCTTGCTTACGATTTGAGAGAACTCTTCCTGGCCTAGCTGGTTATAGGTAATTGAGTAATAGATACACTTTAATGGACATCTTTGGTATTTGGTTCGTGGTAAGCTTTGCTGTAAAGGAGATGAAATGATCCTACATATTGACTCAGATGAACATCTATACTGCGCACGCAAGCATTTATAATGATCCCTTGTGTATTGGTGAACCGAATAATAATAAGACTGAAAATGTCAGTGCCACTAAAATACTGCGTCTGATGGCTGTTTGTTGTGCCTTTAGTAATGACACTAGGGGATCTATCTATAAAGCAAATATTTTCTGGTGGGGAATCAATCTCTGAAAACACATGAACCTTGAATAGCCCCTACTAAGGAATGTTTGGTAAATGTAATTTTCACTGCTTTATAAGAAGCCCCCTAATTGTTTGCTCCTAAAAATCACCATTTGGTACCTGGATTGCACTAACTGGCTTCTAAAATACACATGATATTCTTAGTGCATCAGCATAAACTGGAAAAGCAGAAATACCTAATGGTTATTTTATCAAGAGGTCCGACTAATATTTCTATTATGACATTGGCCTGCAGTATCAAACAAGACATTGTAATGCTGCAGATAAAACTAGAAATGGGCACACCTAGCCTAGGATTGTACCCATTTGTATTTGTTCTGTAGAGCTTGCTTGGTTGTAAATCCACATTGAATTGTTGATTAAAATATCAGGTATGCTTGGATAAAATTGTTTTGGACCAAATTAGAAATTTAAAGTCCATTTTCAAGTTTTTTTTTATAGTGATTAAGAATGAACCAAACTTTTTCTGCCTGTGTCTTGTTGGAGAAATTTCACTCTGCTGTCTGTTTTAGAGGCAAAATGGAAGTTTTCTACAAAGTGATGGAAAATCCTCTCTCGGGTAGCCATTAAAATGGATGTCCCCGTTGTTCTTCCTTGGTTTGGACTGTTCATAAAATTGGTAAAAAATGGAATCTGTTATTAGCAGTTATTTCATACCGTACAACTGAGTCTAAAGCAATGGACCTGGCAAATACTAAAGTATTTTCTGGTAGAGAATGAATTACTGCCATTGAAACACATGAACCTTGAAGATTCTCCATCAGGAAAGTTTTGCAGTAAAAGTCAGACTCCCTGCTTTCTAAATAGACCCAAATGTGTGTATTTTGTTAAAGATTGGACACATTTTCGGTCTGTGAAGCTCTGAATAATTTGGTAGTAATTATATTTAAAAATAGAAATGTTTTAATAATATGTTAATGTGGTATTATGTTCTTCTTTATATACTGTAGGTACTATAGTGAATTAAATGGTAAATTAAACAATAACATCATATAAAATGTGTATCTAGGGTAATAATAAATGAAGGAAACAGTATAAGAGAAGGAGAAGCTGAAGTTGTATTTTTTTTTTCAAGACTCACTAAAAATATTGGGAAAAAACTATGCCCCCCAAAAGCTTATCTAACTCTGCAATTGGTAACAGTGAAAGTATCTGTTGTCTGGTGGAAGCATCCACAAGAGAATGATCAGGGAATGCTGAATGTACAGTGTAATTTAATATAGCTAGGCAAGGTGCTAATTAAATGGTTCCATAATATGCCTGCCATTCATTAACATTAGGTATTAGCTCTGTGATAGCTGAATTGGTATTTAAGTCACTGCAGGATGCCTAAGTAAATTGTCCATTGATACTAAAGCTGGGTAAAGATGTGATATTTTTGTTGCTGGAAGCAATCCTTTATGATAGTTTCCAGTGACATAATAATGAATGAGGGCTGTACACACAGTGCTGTTCAGTTTTTGGAGACGGGAGGATGAGCAGGAGGGAACTTGGTGCATCCTCCTCCATAAGAAATGACAGCAGTTGTCCTACTCGATTATTCCCCATGTTGGATCACAAAGTGAAGTTGCAGAGACAGCTGTTCACGCACTAGGTTTTTGCCCAAGACTATCATGTGTATTTGTCTCTGGTGACAGTTCTGTAGTGTGTGTATATAACTTAAAAATTAGAAGCAAATGGGCAAACACTACCTACTGCTTTTGCTTCTTGTTAGATGGGGATCAGTGAATTAAACCTTACTGGTAATATACAAGATATTGTATACAAGTATACTGAGCTCCTATAAATAGAAGGTATTTCGATGTGCCCTATTGCATTCAGAACATTGGAATCACGTAACTGTGTGCTTAATACTTTATTACGATAGTATTCAGTATGAGAATCATTTTTTTTAATTTTAAAGTTTTTTTTGCAGTTGTTTTAGTTGTTGAGACAAATTGTGTAACAATGACAGGGTTGCTCTGAATTGTCTACTTTTACCCATATGGTTCAAATAATTTTTTCAGAAGAAATAAAATCCTGTTGCTTTAACAACCTAAAAAGTATTAGCAGGAATTGGGTTTTTTGTCACTCTACTTTGTGAAGGTTCAGTTTATCTTGGATGAAGTCTATACACTTAACTCTGATGGTGTATATCAGCGGTCCCCAACCTGTGGTCCACGGCTGTGGCTGGTGCATCCCCTAGTGGGGTCAGGAGAAAGAGCCCACTTAGGGGGACGCACCGGCCAGAGCCACGAACCATGTCTTCCGTATGCATCGCAGGGCTCAGGGCGGTGGGTTTTATCTCTGGACACAACCCACCCACTCTGCCATCACAGGCTCAGACCTGCAATGGGAGAGTGGGCGGGTTCTGGCATCATGATGTCACTCTGGGGGAAGTCGCGCATGCACGGTCTGGAGTCCGTAAATTTAGTGGTCTGTGATGTCCAAAAGGTTGGGGACCACTGGTGTATTGTGACAAAAAGTATGTTTAGTTAAATAATAAAAGTAAGTTTACACAAGACATGTAAGAGATATATGGTTGTGCCCCTGATTGTGAGCCACTGTCCTAAAGTTACAGAAAAAAAGGTATTGTAAGTTGTTCTCCACCAGCGACTTTACATAAAGAATATGTGAAGGAGGTTTTTATGCCTTAAAAGTCCAATACCAATTTTCCTTCCTTTTTCATTGTATTGTCTTTGGGGGATGTGGCATTAATGATACATACAGCTATCCTTCCTTGGTTCAAAATTTTAAAGTATGTAGCCCTTACATTAAATAGGGGTTTCAAATGACAGATAGATATAAACAGTGACACAGGGCGAGGAGAGGACCCTGCCTGGAAGAGCGTACAATCTAGGAGATATAATTTTCTGCCAGAATACATATTTCAATATACATTTATAATCGTCAAGGTATAGATATCTATATAATGTATGGGAATGCTGTATATTATTATTACACAGGGCTGTTTTGCAGTTGTGTTGCTTAGCCTATCTTGTTTTAGCTAACAGAACAGCGTTTGACCGGAACTCCAGCCTTGGCCAGAGAATTAAGTAATGCAGAACCTCAAAGAATGGTAGACAGTTATCTCAATGGAAGTGATGCCTCCCAGATAGCAATGGTTTTGGGTTGTAATCGTACAACCTTACCCAAAATTATTAAGACCTATGAATCTTCCGCTAGAGTAGAAAAATTACCAAGAGGAGGTCTGAGAAATTCAAAGTGGGATAAAGCCCAGAAGGAGGAGTTACGCAAGTTAATCTCCGAAGATTGCGGAATAAGCCTCAGGGAAATGAAGGATCGATTATTTGTCAAATGTGGAATTATTGTATCTATTTCAACAATAGATAGATGCATTGATAAATTCCAATGGTGATTAAAAAGAACTTCAATTCCTGCAAGGTGCAATGATTCCCACTCTCTTCAAGAAAGGCTATGCTAACAAAATCCTTGATCTCATTGTTAAGGAAGATGGAAAAACATTGAAAAGTAGGTTTTAACATCTCAATGAGAACCAAAAGGGGAAGATCTCCTATTGGGCAAAGGGCGGTGCATGTTGTGGCTGGAGTGTGTTCCAGAAATTATTCAATTTGTTGTGTGGGGAATAAAAATGGGACCCTCCACTTTAAGTCACAAGCACATAGCCATTAAATGCAATACAAAACTAACTCAATGTAGTGTTGTTCTAAGAAACAGAATTGCTTCTGCCAGATCCTCTTTCATAGAAATTCTTAAATCTGACTTGATTATTTTTAGAGCTGAAAATAGTCTTTCAACACTGACTTGGGTGGGTGGCATTGCTGTTACGGTTCTAGCCAGATCACTAGTAATCTCGGGATAAACAGAGATGGCTTGTTCTACAGTCAGTTTTAATGAGCGATTATACTTTTCTATATATATGCTTTACTGTTGAAAGTTCCATTTTGTCCAAGTAGGAATCAAAGTCTAATTCTTTATTTGAAGAAAATGATCCTAAGTTACCAGTGCTTATAGCTTTATCTAGCGGTGGTGTTTCAGGTCGTGATCCCTTCATGTGAACTACTACATCATAGAGGGCCATTTTATTGTTTTATTATTTTCATTAACAAATCTAACATTAATAGCAAAACAATTGACTCACTAAGTGACATGTGCATGAATCCATTTTTATGAAGACAAAATGTCCCTTCAGACCTTATTGTAGTTCTTCCTTTTTACATTTGGCCTCTTCAGTTATAGGATTCCTTATATTTTTTCTTTCCAGAGAAACACCAAGTTTTTTAGCCATTTCTCCATTTAGGCCTAAAAAGGCTGGCTGTGATAAAAAGGATAGTGGTACACTATTCTTTACTACCATTTCAATATTGTGCTTTTTGAATTTTTCTGGTGTCATTGTTATGGTAACTTTGTCACATATAAAGAATCTTCTTAGTTGTGTTTGGTCTCCAGTAGATTTCTGAACATTTTTTATCCCAGAAGTAGATGGAATATTTTCATTGATATCTTTCTCATTCACAACTTCCAACACTTTAGGATGAAAACCCTGCAAGTGTTTTTTTAAATTTGATGCTCTTGTAGGTGCATTTTTGTTAGACCCACTGAAACTGCAAATGTTTGCATCACATTGTTTTTCACCATCATCTTCAAGAATACATTGGCGCACATAATGTTTCCCATCACTTAAAAATGTAAAGTGCTCATAAACAGCAGACTTTATTGTGCTTGTTGACAGATTTTTTGCCATTGGGAATGGGGTGCTGCTTTCACTAAAATATAAATATAAAAAATGTTATATACTATATACTATACTATATACTAACTAGCATATTCTTTGATTTAAATACAAACATACACATAGTCCTGCACTATTGCAAACATACATACACGGCACTATACACACAAATAAGCTATAGCCCTGCTCTAAACTTAGACATAAACTGTCCTATACAGAAAAACATGCACAAACATATGTACTATACACACAACACAGAGCCCTACAATTTACTAAGAAACATACACACAATATGCACTATACACAAACATTCATACATTCCTGCACCATACACACAAACATACACACAGCGCTGCACTTTTATCCAGAAACATGCAAAAAGCCTTCCATCATAGTACACACAAGCAGCCATGCAGTTTTAAAATAAACATGAACACTTACAGTTGAATCCAAAAAGCTGTCCCTCCAAGTTCTTCCAAGTTCTTTTAGCAGACTGAGGAAGTTGAGCAGACGCTGCTGCCTTTTTCTTTTTTTGCGGATCTTCTGCTGAAGACAGGGCAGTAGGAGGCTCCAGGGCTAGGGGGGCACTTAACTAACTTCCTAGTATTTGTTGGTGTGCAAAATGATGTTAAAGTTCAGTCCTGGATGAGAGCATCTATGGAGAGTGCAGACAGGACACCTGAACACACATCAGGCCATAGCATCCACCTACACCTATATCATTACACTTGTTTACACTCAAATGAACTTGTTAAACACATTATTTCTGAAATAAAATAAAAACACTTTTTGTAATGTACATAATCCAGATTACAATAATGTAAATGTCAGGTTTTATAATAGCTCAGATGAACTTCACACTAGAAGAAATACAACTATGCACTGGGCTTTATTCTTACATCAGAGAAGTACTAAATATGACTATTGTTTGTGAAATAGGACATTTGAACTTGCTGTATTTTTTTATTATAATTTAAATTTATCAGGAGTCGGAGTCGGCACATTTTTATCGACTGCAAATCCAGGTACCCAAAGTTGTCTGCGACTCCTCGACTCCGACTCCACAGCCCTGGTGATGGGGCTAGTAGAAAGCTGACAGAAATGTTAGCAACAATTATGGCAACAACTGGGAACACTAAATTTGCTATGTGTTCCCTGTCCACTTTTTGCCCACCCAGCTGGAAAAAAAATTTGGTCTTCTACTGTTCTTAGTCTATTTTCCTTACAAAGTACACTGCATGATTTGCAGTTTAATTATTAGAAACTCCAGTCATCCCACCCCATTTTCAGGGTGACGGACTAACTTACTTGATCATGTACAAAACATGATTAGAATTTCTCTAAAAGCAGGCATTCATTGGAGTAAATAATGCAGCAGTTTGTATTAGGAAAGGCAAAGGGAGCTACAGGTAGATTGTATAGAATAGACTAACTTTCAGCATTTTTTTCTGTGTCCTCACTGGTGGATTTATCCTCCCTATTTGTCCTGGTGTTCTTTATCTCTACAGAAAGTGATAGAAAATACTAATGTTTTGAGTTGTCACAGGAAATCTTACAACAGGTAAATCCATATAGGTGACAATATTCCTTGCAGGGATAGCCTCTCACTTCCTGCTGTGTTTCTGGGACAGGAAGTCTCACAAATAGAATGCATGATAAAAAAAAGAAACGTGGAAGGGCTCAAAACAATTTTCTTACTCTATCCAAATCTAAAACAAGTTTTGGCTAAAACAAGTATAGCTGCAAACTTTAATATTTTTTTTTTTAATTTTTATTGAGAATTTTTTTCTCATAAGACATGAACATCAAAAGCAAAGGAAAACATAATGGTATGCATAACACATTCAATTTAACAGATTGACACAAAATAGTCAAAACCAGGCATTACCGTCATTTGTGACAGAGATCCAGACGTTCAAAGAAACAATAATATGCATTATATACACTTGTGTGGTAACTGAATAAGGACAATCAGACAAGACAAACAAAGGGGAAAGAATAGGAAGGAAGGGGAGGAAGGAGACCAGCATTCAGGTATTGGGACGACTCTTTTGTAAAAAGAGCAAACTTTACATTGAAGGAAGGATTTTTTTAAAACAGTGTGGCTGAAGAACTAAATTGTCAGGCTGATGTAAACCAGTTCCTAATTCGAAAATCCAGTTGTTTAAAATAGAAACGTGAATTTTTAAAATTTTCCCTGTACTTGAATAGATGTCTAATGTGAACAAAGGGAATAAACAGTGTTCACATTGTTTGCTGTGATTACTTTAACTATCAAATCATGTACATGGAAAAATTGTGGGTTTTTACCACTTTGCCCATTATATATTCAAAGTGAATACAGCTTCCAATTCTTTTCTGATGGCATTTGTCTTGGCAGGGCTAAAGGATGTATATGTGATCAGTGTTCTCCCCAGCCCCTTTTAGCCAGGCACACCACCCGAAACTTTTTAGTAACCACCCGGCTGTCTTTGGGTGCTTACTGAAAAATTAGGTCACAAAACAAGGGGCCATAACCCGCCCACATCTTCTTCCCACTCAGCTTAAAAAAAAGTGTGGGGAGAATACGGTTTGATCATGTTTTAAAACAGTATAGATAGATATTTTGAGCACTAATTGAATGTAAATTGTAATACTTATTGCTTTTTAAGAGTTTAGTAAAATATGATTACTCTAAGAATTGCTTCTGATTTGTTTGAGCTTTTAACGCTACATGTGAATAAATGATTAAATGATTACCGGAGCACACACCAGACTTTGTAATATCCTAGGAATTAAAATATTTATTAATAGTGTACCTGCCTATGGTTTGATCACATATTTGTGATGAGTAACAGTGCAATAGATGGAAGGTCTCATCGAAGGGGTTTTTATAGGATCAGTGAATTATCTCATGAGAGATTTAGAGGCATCAGTAGGGTTGTAAAATGTTGGTTACATATTTTGTTCAGTTAGTTTCTCTTTATTGATATATCATGTTTTGTTTTTATTATTATTTGCTACATAATGATATTTTGTTGTTTTATTGAATTGAGGCAGCTCATCATTTTTGTAGAGTGGTGTGTTAGAGAAATGTGTTTTTATAAAAATGGGCTTTGTGAACAGCCTCTACTGTTTAGTAAAATAGCACAAATGGTTCACTTCATTTTCTACTGTAGTGAATGTGACCCTGGGTGATGTCACTTCACTGCATTTCACACTTTAGTAAATCAGTCCATTTACTACATCAACCCTTTAGAACCCTTGCTTCCACTCCAGTTAACTGCGATCAAAGGGTTATTCCAGCAAGAGCCTGTGTCGACTGGCTTTTATTTGCTTCAAACAGATATTGCATTCTCATATAAGTTTTGAAGCAGGTCAGAAGGAGGCCAACTGCAAGTCAGATGCACCTGTCAATGAATTAACATTCTCACAAACCTTTTAAACTAATGTCCAAATGATACCATCGACACGGTCCAAAGCCCATCAACACAGATCCTCAGAGAAATGTAGTAATAGATTAGACATATCTTTTTCTTCTCCTAATAGGGACAGATGAATGTCCTCTATTAAGCCTCAGTCATAACAGCCATGGTGTGCTGTGTGATCTACTTTACCTGGCATAAAGATAAATGATGATACAGTCTAATTCCTGGATTTATTTTTCAAAGGACAAGGAAACCTATTGCATAACTCATAAAAGCATGAGTGAAAAATAATAAAAACATCCATTTAGTCTGTAAGAGAGGGAAATATAAACCACCTTTTGAAAGTGACCTCTTTGAAGAATTTTGTTGCACGTTCTGTTCCATGATGTAAAGCATGAAAAATGACAAACAGTGCTGGTACTGTACTGTATAAAAAGACTTTAAGAGCTGCTTGAGCAGCAGACCTGCAAGTCACAAGTGCATGAGGCACATTTTTTTTAACTGATCAAAATGGAGCTCATTACAATGTCAGAGCCTTGGACACTATTTGTCAATACATTGAAATGAATTTATTACATTCTTGGGCACTGTTGTTTTTCTTTAAAAAAAAAAAAGTTCAGCTATCACCAAGACTTCATTGTTTAGAATCTTCTATATATACGCTCATTAGAACCTTGAAAGGGTAGCAGCTTGATGTGCAATTATGTCTTCCCACCTTGCTCGTTATAAGCATTTTGCTTTGTCTAGTTTAATATATTTAGGCTCTGTGCCTTAACGTCTGTATTTATTCCAAAAAGAGCATTTAGGAGACAAAACCACAGAAAGTAAAGATGATGACACACACACTAATCTCTAAGACTAAGTTTAGATGGGTGGTTAACAGCCACACGGTTAGCCACTCCTGGCACTCAGTTTCCACTGCTTGGAACAGGTGAGAGGATGGTAATGACATACATCTAAGAACATTTGCTGAACTGTGATTACCAGTCTAGTGCCACATGTCACAATGTCTTCCAACTCCTGCAGTAAAAGGAGATTTTTACCACTTTAATAGATTTCATTTATAACTAGGACTAGGGTGGGTATAGTAGTACTGCTATATAAAAACATCATCTGAAGTAAGCCTTAACCTCTAGACTTATTTGGTAGTAATTTGTTAATAATGACCGTTTCCTCTGAGCCAATGTCATTCTGGAGCCACCCTTGTCTAGAACAGTAAGGGAAGAAGCAGCATATTGATGAGATTATCTATCTGCTTTCTCTTTCTGTAAGAATGCTTCTTGTCAGTACTTTTTGGACCCTCTTGTACTGTTTCATTCTTTGACTCGTCAGTCCGGCTTTAAAAGACTAAGACCAGGTCAAAGTCAGGTATTTATGTTGCTTGCATTCAAAAAATACATTTAATGATGTATTAATGATTACAAAGCTTCATTCATTTGTGTCCTTTATACTTGCTTAGAGTCCTGAGGGCATAAGGGGCATAACTTTAGCCATACACAATATGCAGGGTGAAATAGTATTTGGTAAATACATTTTTGATAAAATAAATGTATATACTGTATACTTTAAGAACCTCTATATGCTATAAAAGAAGTTTGGAATGTGTACCAGTAAAGTAATTGCATTGAGATGGAAATTGAGGGAGAAAGCAGTTTTGCCATCATATACCGTAAAGTTAAGCCCCTGCACCCAGTAACTCAAGTATTCAGGTAATATAGATTCTAATATTCAGCTTTAGGGTTTTTCTCAAGGGGGGGGGGTCATATACCACAAGTTATGCACCTACACTAGTTATCCCAAGTTTTCAGGTAATATAGATTACTTCCAATGCTATCACTCCTTTTCTATTTGCTTTGTATTAGGACGGTTCTGTGTTGTCACTCAGATATCAGTAAGATTAAGTTTGAATTCTGATTTGTAGTTTTGGGTCAGAAGAGCAAAGTATTTAATAAATGCAAATGATGAAAATGAAACATGTAAGTCTCAGAGTTTGATATACTTCCACATTTTGCAGTGTTATAAAGACCCCCTCACCTTACCCAATAGGCAAGTAAATAAATACAAAATGCCCCAAATACTCAATGATTCTTGGCTTAGGGGAGTTTGGGACTTACAACCAGACAACCTGCATTTTCAAAAAGGGGACAGTAATGGCAGCCTTATACTATTCTCATGAAAAATTAAATTAACCATTCCTATTTTTCAGTGTAATATAGTAAAAATGTCATGTGCATTAAAGCATCTGGTGCTGGTTTGTCTTCTAGCAGGGACTTTTATTACGAGTTGCCAATAGAAAACAATTAGCATCTAGTTAATAACAACCCTACTGCAGTGGCACAAGGGCCTGATTTAGAAAACTATTTCAGGTCACAGAGGTCAGTGGTAAACTTATGCCTTCTTTCTGATTAGAAGCACATGTAGCTGATGTAAAGCAGATCACTGCTTTATACAATGTCAAATGACACATATTCTTTATCTGCATTTATAAAATCATTTGAAGAAAACTTTACATTTCTAAACTGACATATAGAACAATTTGAAATGCACATTGATAGGGGGTGAAAAGATAATCAGCACTTCTAATATGACTGTGCCATAAGCACTTCAGTTTTTTTTAACTTCTCCCATGGTTCTTTTCCATCTGCCTTTTTGAGAAATATTTATAATAACAGTGACGGAAGAAAAAAACTATCAAAGCTAGTAGCACACCAACAAAAGAAGAAGCTGTAAACATAATTGTTATTTACCAAGAAATATTTTTTATCCATCACTGATAATGTAACATGTAGAGAAAAGGAAGTACTATGCCTATTCAGACAGAAACCATAAAATACCTTGCATAACCTCTGTGTAAGACGGTGTTTGAGTTTACACAGGAATGTTGATGTCACCTTCTTCATCACGTGACAGCATTCACTACAAGTTCTCCCATACCCAAAGTGGCAATTGTGATGGAGGAAGGAGCAATTGGGTATTGCTGCAAATTAGAGTGTAAGTGGGTTGGGGTAATATTAGGGTATCTTCCTAAATGGTATATTTATTTAGAGAATGAAGAAGAGGATAGCAGCTGCTAACCAGCTAATGAGTGGACATTCTATTGAACGCTATGTAGCTGACTATTACAGGCCCAATGTCCAATAGGCTCAGGGAGAACAACACCAGCAAGAACTGTTGCAGGTCTGCCAACAAGTGGAATATAGAGATTGTGGGGTCTGCTCATAGGTGTTTGTGTGGGTGCAGGAGGCTTTCAGTAAAATTTATTTTTACATTTCTGTTCCACTTTCAATATTTATGTATTTAATAGTTCAACAGCTCTTCCAAGTAAAACTGTTCTTAGTATAGGCTAACTACAATTGCTTGTGTAATTAGGTATACCTTAAACAACATGACCCCACACATCAATAGAATTCCAAAGGAAGTCCCTGAGGTTGGGGGCCAGAGTAGGAATATCCCTCTTCTAGAGGATTACATCTGGGGAACAGATGTGGGAGATGTATTGGGAGAGTCTCATTCTGTATCTAAAGTTAACCAGATTAGAGCAGAAGAGCATGGTACATGAAAGGAAGCCTGGATCCCAGCCAGAAACAATGAATGGCAAATGGTAATGAGACAAGTCTAACGTGTGGTGAAAAAACAGATCTTTATTATTCTTTATTTTCAACAATGTGCTTAAAATATTAAAAATTTTGTTGTAGCAAATAGATAAATTGAATGTATATACACATAACATCACAGCTCAACTAAATATACTAATTTATTATTATTATTTAGGGTAATTTTACCTATTCATATTATTATTCATTTTTTTCAAACTGGTAACATGTTTTTTTTAGGGGTTATTGATATGTTCTGTAAGTGCTCCCTGTTGTAGTCAACATCTTTATATTTTTAATATAAAGTAAGTCAGTTTTTGCATTTGTGCATGACTTTGTAAGCATTTTGTTCTTCTGACCCTAAGGTTTAGTCCACACAGACGTTTAATCTGAGTGTTTAAATGGCCGTGTTTCCCATTCAATCCAGTGGGCCAGACCACACCAGAGCATTTTTGATGGCCTGGCAAGAAAACACATGGGCATTTATAGGTGTGAATCTAAACTTTGTCCATGTAGGCCAAAGTAACAGGTTTACTTAAAGCTGATCTCTAGTTGAAAAGTAAACCACCACCCACTCCTCTTCTTACTCCCTAAATAAATGTGCTAAATTCATTTTTCCAACAAAAGCTCCACTCTGAAGTCTTCTGCCTTCCTCTGTTTACAATAGGTGGGGTCCTTCTTCTGGTGCCTACGCTGCTTGCTGCATGATGGGTTAAAACATTTGTACCCAAACTATAGTAGGTTTGTACTTACTGTGCGCTTCATGGACTGTAGGGAGAACAAATGTGGGTGCATCAATTTGTAATAGGTTTCAATACCATTGATCACTGTAAATCTAAATGTAATCTTTCTAAAGTCCATGACTGGCTCCAGTATGTTGTCCACAGTCCATGGCCATCTCTTGTAGCATGCTAATAGCCTTGGACCATCTGTTGTTGCATGTCTGCAGTCTCTAATAGTTTTTTTATAGCATTATATTTCCTAATAATATGTGATGTTTGGTGCTCCCTGTGCTGACTGGATTAGATTTTTCCCAGTAATTGCCCATGTTGCCCAGACAATCATTTATGCTAAATACTGTTGCCTATATGTTAAGGGCTGGTACACACAAGTAAATGCTTTAACAATTTTGCGACCGACTGATCCATTCAATTGATTTTCAGATTGGTAATCAATTAGTTGGAAGCCCCAAAAACACTTACTTGTTTTGAAATAACTATATACTGTATTTTGGTATATATTGATTGGCTGGTGTATACATGGCAGGGGTACTCCCATGGAGATGCCCACTCTGTTCATAGGAACCATAGCATATGTACACTTCTTACGATTTAAAACACTCAAGTTTGCTGGTTGTATAGTAACATACCAAGACCCTTCACATGCTGTTGCATGCCATTGTGTACATGCATGCCTGAGTAAGGCAATCACCTAACCTAAGCTTCCTCCTGCATAATAATTTAAACAAAAGCCAAACTGAAGATGTAGATCAAAACATGTTTCTGGCTGCTTTACTTTGTGTTGGTTGTGTCTCTGCAGAATGGTTCCAGGTTGTGTCAGTAGGTACTGATTTCTGGACATGTTATAACCTCAGGGTACCTAGTTTCTCCCTAAATAAGAACAGATGTTTAAGTAGGGGTTGTTGAGACAAGGTACCTGGCCCAGGGGAGTAAATAAGTGTGCATCAAAAGTTGATAACCAACATGTTTTCAGGTTTATATCCCAGAATGGAATAATGGGTAATTACTGAAGTGGGTTGGCTGTCAGTTCTTAAAAGAATCTCTTTTTATGACAAAAAAATATATTTAAACTTCTCTACAGCTCATCGCTCTCATATGTGTATTCAAAATGAATGGGCTTCCTAAAGACATTATGTAGTAATGTGCATGAGTTACTGTACTGCACAGGGGTAAAATCAACCAGACTAAAACAGCAGAATATTTTGTCAAATTATGGATCTGAGGTTTTTGCATATAAGTACATAAGTACAAATAGACATCTAGTTGGAGACCACAATTCAAGATGATAAATAGTTAAAACACATCAACAGATGTTGTTGTGCCATAGCTTTTACCCTACAATGCATGTTATTGAAATAAAAATCATTTATCATCGTTCATAAGAATGCTCTGCTGATATAAAGCCAAACTTGTTATGCTGGAAATTGTGCTTTCAAAGCAGTTCAAGCTTTGGACGTTCATTAATCAATAAAAGCCTATTGATTTCAAGGTAGACCTTCAACAGCACTTACATCAGGCAAATGCACCCAGAACAGTGTGCATAACAGCATCCTTTTTAGTAGACCTTTATATTCACTAGCCAAATATTTGGCTCAGGTGGTTTCAAGATTCTTGGATCTCATTTACAATACTTGTTAGAAGTAAACTTGCTCCATTCTTCTACTATATCTAATGCTGTAATCATAATTAGCATGTACCAGTCAAATGTTCTAAACCTTTTCATATTAATAAAATTAGAAATAAGGGCTAGCAAGTCTAGCTAGTCTTTATTTCATGTTATATAAGCGGCCTTAGCAGGAGGACAGTGCAGGACCTTCAGATGATGGACTATATTGATTGACTGTGAGTAGGAAAGCTCGACTTTTGCATCTGATTATCCTTGTGTGATCTTGCAGATTTAAGTAATGTCCATAGCAGCAACAGAAATATATTGCCCATTGCTTTCAAAGGGAACAACCAATTGGATAGGTTTAAAACCCCTGCTTTGATGTCCTCTTCAATAACCCAGAATATATATTGGATATATTACAGTATCTTGTTTCTGGGATACCAAAGCACATATTAGAAATCAAAGCCAATGTCCAGGCACTGGGAGTTCCTGTCCTGCAAAGTAAGTACCAGTTTCATAAGTTTAGCATAGCTACAGATCTACATAACAGTCTGCATCACATTCTAAATAAAGTCTAGAGGTAGTTATTTTAAAGCTGCGTACACACGTGCAATTTTTGTCGTTGGAAAGGATCTTTCACTATCCTTTCCAACGACAAAGGACTACACGATGCATGAATGAGTGCTGTACATACAGCCCTGTGCTGCTCTATGGAGAGGGGAGGGGGAGAACGATGGAGCGGCACCCTGCTGCGCGCTCTCCCCCTTCCCTTGCATTAGGATCGCTCGGCGTTCATCGTTCATGGATCCGCCAGGACGGATCCACGGACGATGAACGACGCCGACTGTACACACGCCAGATTCTCGCCCGATATCTGGCCAATGCTGATTATCGAGCGGGAAAAATCTGACGTGTGTACGCAGCTAAATAGTAAGCTTTTATCTCTCTTCTTATCACTCAAACACAAAAGGACCAAGACAGCCTTACAAAAATAGTCTGATAATCTCACACAACCACTCTACACACTCCAAATATATATAGCTTCTTTCTTTGCAATGGAAGAGGAGCATGTGTGCATTTCTTTACCTGACCTCCTTTAAATTTGTTTTGACTGCGCTCATCCTCCCTATTACACCCTGCAGACTAACAACATAGATCACATAGAATACAGTAGGGAAAGCCACTTTTCATCCTGGATACCAAGCATTTTTCCTGTTCATAGTGTGTTCAGGTTAACAGCTTGATTGCACACAGTTGTTAAGGTTATAATCCATTTAAACTCAAACAGTCCCAAAGCTACTGTAAAATACATTTGTTTCCACAGAAAAGGTTTAATTTTTAAAGAACTCTACTGGGTCTGTGTTACATTGTAATATTTTGCACCTCTAATTGCTAACAAATCCTCTATCAATTCTGTACAAGTACCTGGTACAAGGCAGTTTTTTTTCTTGCAACTAGAGCCCAATTTGAGCAAGTTTTGCTAAAAGATTAATCTCTTACCTTACTTTGATGTACACACTAAACAAAATGCACAAGCAGGGGCTAATTTTTTTAAAACTGATGTACAATGATCAATAGATGCAGCTATATAGACAGCTGAAATCATATTAAATTTATGAGTTTCTCTGTAAAAGTCAGTTTTATACCTTCATTATACCTCTAGCATTTTTAAGCCTATTGTTAGCTTTTTTGATGTCATGAACAGTTTCACAGATCAGTAGAAGAAGTGCACATCTGGCTGAAACAGTCATGTTTGTGTATAGAAAGTTCTTTAGTAAGACAAATCTTTCAGACTTTCTGACCAGTGATTTTTGTCTACAGCTTACCTGAAATATTTAACAGACATAATTTCAAATGCCTGATTCATTTGTTCCCAGCTAAGCCTTATGCAGATGCTTGCCAACTGAACAGTCTCAGCTGGGACACCAATAAAACATGGACAGCAAAAATACTTGCAATAAGAAAAGAAAACCTACACCAGCTGCTGTCCATCATCCAACCCCTGGATAAATAGCTGCAGGAGAACCAGCTTCCTGGGTGGTTTTAGTATTTTGATAAAAGTGAAGGAAAAGTCATTCAGTTTCCTCACAGAATCATTTCATACATATCAGACAATAAATAATTATTATACAGATTTCTTCCAGTGCATTTTTGTAAGAATAAGTAAAACCACCTTACAACAAATATGCTGACACTCGGCATAAAGGCTGATATTGGTACTCTAGGCAGGTAAAGTTTTATCACTTTTTTACTATTTAAAAAAGTTAAAACTGTATTAATCTAACTTGTACACAAAGCTGTGTGCTAAACAGCAGCAAGTTGTTGATCTTAGGCTACCCACATAAATATGACGGTGCCAAAGTTGTGGTGTGCAATATCTAAAAACTTTAGGTAGCCTCAGGCTTCTTGTAAATATAAAACAATGGCAGATCCAACAACTAACACATGTCTTACATTAGTTCGTAAGAGATTTTTCTTCAAACACTTGTAATGTTTTAGTTGAACATCAATGTTTATGAACTAAGCAAACTATCTGGTAAAAAAATATGATTATTCAGGAAAAGAAGATGCAGTTTTTCTTTAGACAAAATTTTGCTTCTCAGATCTTCGTAAGATTTATCAAATGACTGTAAATATTCTCATTTATCCAAGTCATTGTATAGCTAGCAGAAGATTAGATTATCCAATTAGTGTGTTAGTGATATATGGATATAAACATTATTCAGGAATCCCTAGTTTTCAATAAATATTTGTTAGATGTTTTATTAAATCTAATGTCAAATGTATGGAAGTCTTTATTATTTATTTGGTAGATATAAACACTTCTTGAAGACTGGCACTGACAGCAACAGGAGGTAGATGATCTAACTTTCCTTCCCAAACTTTAACATCCAAACCTGCTGTAACCTTAGTGTAACCAAATAGAAATTGCAAATACACAGTCACAGTATTGTTTTTGTGGAGAAAAATGAAGGATCACAAACTGGTCAAAATTATCAGTGAGTTACCACTTTAGCAATAAACTTCACGTGGCTTTGTTTTAACATGACATACTGGCATTTGTCAGCAGCAAATTGTACACCAAAGAAACTTGTTTTTGCCTTTTAAAAAGGAAGTCTGGTATTTTGCCCATTTGAGCCAAAGTGGCGGATTCTCTTGCTAGGACTTCTACCATCCACTGAAACCGTTTCTAAGGTCCCCTCCTACTTGTTTTGGCTATTTAGGGGAGCATGTGACCTTTTCTCTTTCCAACCAGAATGCATTTTAGAAGGGGAATACAAGAAAGATTTGTGTATTTGGGGAATAGGATCCCTGTCCACATAATCTGTCCTTACGCCCTAAATCAATCTACCCAAAAACTCATAGTTCAGCGTTTGGTATTTATATCTCTCAGGAACTTTAATCAATAATTACTCTGCAGTTCCTAGGTCTGTCCTGAATCTGTGCACATTCATAGGTATATAGAGTTGCTACTTTCACAGTTGGATATTTTGTTACCTATTATACTATGGGGAATACACCAGGAGGTTCTGCACCATGCAAAGATAGGAAGGAACATGTCAGACTCTGAGCAGGTAGTGCTTGCTGTTTGGTTATTTAAAAAATATATACTAAAATATTATTTTGGGTGGGCTGGTTTACTAAAAATTAACAGGAAGATGCTTAGAAAATGTCATGCTGGTATTTCAGTTCTGATGATGTTAGGAGGTATTTAGGTTATGTTATCAGGAGTATTTGGTAAATGGGATTTAAATTAGATCATTATGTCAGGTATGTAGTTTCCAAGGAGGTCATAGAGATTTTTAGTTTAAATGCCCAGTTAACGTTAAAACACTAGATATTTATGCTTACTAAGCAGTGTGGACATCTAAAACATTAGGGCAGTTATTGCATAGGTATCATTATACTCAAAGCAAAGATGGATTAAACATTTAACCCTACAACCACCACCCAGCCATACACTAATATTTGTTGGGTGAATATGTTGTGTGTATGATGGATGTCAGGAAGTAAGTGCTTAAGATTTCTTTGTTGCAGCTCTTCTTCTCTGTAACTGTTTTAGTGCAGTGAGAGGGCCATCCGATTGGGGTCTGAGTGCATCCTATTTCCGAATCTCATTAAATATACAGGAGCCCCCCTGCAAGGACCAAGCTAGCTAACACTTAGCACTCAGACTAAACCATGTGCTTGTCTACAGTACTCAGACTCTATTCTCTTGTCAGTGACACAGCATATGCTATTCACTAATGCATCCTTTGCTTATACTTGTGTAATGATATACAATAACTACATCTCACTGTTATCTATCTATCTATCTATCTATCTATCTATCTATCTATCTATCTATTTATCCATCTATCAACAAAAATTCTGTGTTTATTCTGTTTGCCACCTGCTCACATGTTTAGGTGTGTAGGTCTATCTTGTATTACAACTGAATATGTTTTGCTGAATGGAGGGAATGTATTGAGTATTTATGATATATACACAGTGTCCGCTTCCTGTGTTGCATCTCTCTGGTCCCCTGATGCCGTCTCCTCCTGGTTTCCATGGTGATGTTGCCACGGTGCCCGCCTCCCTGCAGTGTCAGCCATTAATCCCACGCATCCCATTCCTCCCCGAGGGCCTGTCTGGGACATGATGGGAGTACTTTATAAGTGACATTTGAAAGAAACAGGCAGGGGAAATCGAATTTTTGTAACTATGTATCTAGAAAACGGAGGGACATCGGTTATATAGATAATGGGATTCAGCAAGTGTAAAGCAATGTAAAAAATTGTTGCTTTATTAGCAGGTCATGAACTGACAAATTGCAAGGTGAAATGTGAGAAGAGTCGATAAGGCATGGAATTGCTCTTAATAAGTAGCGTAAGTCATTTCAGTTACAGGTAGTCCCCGGGTTACATACGAGATAGGGACTATAGGTTTGTTCTTAACTTGAATTTGTATGTAGATCGAAACAGGTACATTATTTTAATAAATGCAATTTGAGATGTTTGTCTCAACATTTTATTAGGCAGCATGGTGTCAGTTACTGTATAAAATCCTTACTGTGAGTTAATCACAAACAAAACAAAACAAAAAACTTTATGAGCCTAGACAATCATTTACTTCTGGAGCAAGCTGTGCAAAAAGAAACAACTGCAGAGTTTGTCTTGGTCATTAAAGTGTTACAAGATGTTACAGATCAACTCCACTCTTAAGATCACCCACAACCTCAGCTGTGTTTAGCAAAATATTTCTTCTGCAAGTCATGCAAACGGCCCCCCTCCCCCTCCAAGCCTCTGTCCTGCACAGAGCAAGCAGGGAAGCCAGTTCATATGTAGGAGGCGTCCGTAAGTGAGATGTCCTTAACTTGGGGACTGCCTGTATTTTGAGCTCCTCTGTATTTTTTAACAAATTTGTAGCTCTTAGTGTTACACAAGAAGCCAGATATTACCCTTAAAGAATAACTCCAGGTAAATAATAATTCTACCCATCCTGCAGGTTTTTTTCTTACCTTGTTCTCACCCAAATTCATTGTCCAGGTCTCAGTTCCCAGGTGTCGGGGAGCATGAATCTGCTGTGCTGATCAATGAATGCAACGCCGGCTGCATTTATTGATCAGCTCAGTGTGCAATCCCCGGCACTGGAGGTTACAAGTCTGGGGACAAGTCTCCCAGTTCAAAACTTCTAGTGCTCTCTGATTGGCTGGGGAACCTCTAGTGCCAGGGATCACACACAAGATTCCCAGGGCTGTGTGAATGAATGCAGCCCTGAGAATCCACTGGGATCCCGGGGCACTAGAGGTTAATTAACCTCTTATCAGCCCGGTGACCGTGGGAACTGAACTGCAGATGAACTCTCAATGAAGAAACTCCATTAAGAGTTCATCTGCAGTTCCACTGTGATTCCTGTGGTGCGATTAATTGTCCTCTGTGGTTAATTAACATCATTAACATCTAGTGCTGGGGATCGCAAACAGGATTCCCAGGGCTGCAAGAATGAATGCAGCCCTTAGAATCCACTGGGATCCTGGGGCACTAGAGGTTAATTATGATTTCCTCGATCTTACGATGGTTTTGCAAAATCAGTTTGCCGAAATTTCGTGGACCCATCGGAAGTCACTCTATATGCTTCTGGATCCCTGCTGCTGGGCAACCAATAGGAAGTGTCACTCACTAGGCAGTGATAAGATCATCTGGAAAAGGACCCCTCCTCCTATAAATGGAAGAACCTGGGCTGGAGCAACATGTGACTATGGGTTTAGATGAATGAAAGGGACAGCAAACGGGTGTGTGAGAAGGCTTGTTTGAAGCGGGCTTTTTTTTCACAGACATCAGTTTTAAGGCTTATAGATTATTTAACTCATGAGGACAACAATGAAATGTTTCTCATGAATTTCCCTTCTGTCTGCAACCTGTCAAATACATAGGAAGTGGGGAAAAAACTCTATATTGGGAACGCCAACAACAATTGGAAGGCTGTTCTGCCTTTTCTTTTTTAGCAAAAGCATGCACATTCATGATTTGTGCAAATACATAATAGAATACACATCTACCCTGGCCTATCACTAAGCATTTGTAGTAATATGTATATTTTCTCCAACCTACAAAATTATCAGTTTAAAAGCCTTGTTGTTAAAGCAAATTATATGAACCAAATAAGGGTAGGTAAAAGTGATAATTGCTTTTCTGTTCTTTCTTTTTTAAACCTCCCCTTGTCCCAACACAAAAGTTCTTTTCTTGACAGTAGGCTGTAGAGAAAGATGCCTGGGCTGAGTAAGTAGGGGTTTTACTAGGACAGTCTAATATGCTCCCTGTAAAGTCAGACCCAGAGCTCTTCCATCACCTTTCCTGCTAACTGGAGTGTCTCTGAAATGGAGTAACTCTGCATTTCAAAAAAGAAGAGTGGTGTAGGGTATATATAGGTTTTTCTCTGGATTGGACAAATTTGGTCCATTCCTTTCTTTCCAAGCCTGTGCTCATTTGAATTTTGCTGTTTGTTTCAAGATGGAGCAATATCCTCTCATTTTACATCCCAGAGACAGAGAAAAAAAATCTCAACTAAGTGAGGGGCACTATAAAAACTTTTTTTGGCAATGCATACACCTACCGGTAAATACATGACACAATATAAACATTGTAAGTATCTGAATTTGACCTGGTATCAACTTGACCTGGTATCAATTTGACCTTGCAATCCCATATACAGCAGAGCTCAGTGTGTGTTACTGAATCACAGCATGGGGTGGATGATCATAGTACCAACTGCTACAGTATCATTGAAGCTGAAACTATTCTGCCTGGCTTTTGCTTACAAATTGGGACCTCAGCTGATAAACTGACAGCTGGTCCTAGCAGCAGTGTGCATTGGAATGTCCATAGCCGGAGGGGAAGTGGTAGGGTGGATTCTCGGATGTAAGTATGATAGGAGAGAGAGAGTCTGTATAAGACAAATATTCTGCTTGATACATAGTTACATAGTAGGTTAGGTTGAAAAAAGACATAAGTCCATCAAGTTCAACCACTAGGGAAATGGATATATCCCAGATATAAAACCCTATGGACATTGTTGGTCCAGAGGAAGGCAAGAAAAAGCCCTGGTACAATTTGCTCAAACAGGGGAAGACAATTCCTTCCTGATTTCGTGAGGCAATTGGATGTTCCCTGGATCAACAGTCTCTGTTATCTGTACTTTAAAGCCTTAATACCCAGTTATAATCTGTGCTTCTAGAAAAGCATCCAGCTTTTTCCTAAAGCAATATATAGTAGTTGCTGAAACTACTTCCTGAGGGAGCCGATCCCACATTTTCACAGACCTTACAGTGAAGAATCCCTTCCTTATCCGGAGCTTAAACTTCTTTTCCTCCAGGCGCAAAGAGTGCCCTCTTGTTCTTTGTAATGATCTCAATGTAAAAAGAGAGTTCTCTATATGAACCATTTATATATTTATAGAGGGTGATCATATCCCCCTTTAAACGTCTGTTCCCAAGGGAGAATAGATTCAGTTCAGCTAATCTCTCCTCATAGCTGAGCTCCTCCATTACTTTTATTAGTTTAGTTGCCCTTATCTGCACTCACTCCAATTCCACAATGTCCTTTTTGCGAACTGGTGCCCAAAACTGGACTGCATTTTCCAGAAGTGGTCTGACCAAAACTTTGTACAGGAGCAGGATAATGCCTCCATCTCTGCAGTCTATTCCTCTTTTAATACAAGAAATTACTTTACTAGCTATATATATTGCAGCTTGGCATTGCATGCTGTTATTAAGTCTATGATCTACCAGAACCCCCAGATCCTTTTCCATTTATGACTTCCCCAAATGTATTCCCCCTAGACAGTATGAAGCATGTATGTTGTTAGCCCCCAAGTGCATAACTTTACATTTATCTATAATAAATGTCATTTGCCACTTGGCTGCCCAATCAAACAGTACATCCAGGTCTGCTTGTAGATTATAGACATCCTGTATGGACCTAATTCCATTACATATATTATTCTCACATAGTTCAAGATTTCGGCAACATCTATTTTGTTTTCTAGTTAAACATGCTTTGTAGCAGGCCAAGGCTTTCAATCTGGCAACTGGAATTTGACAGAAGGGCTGGTGTGTTTCTGAGTATCTGTGGGCTGATTAAAGCTCCTACACATTCCTGTTTATATCCCATTTTTACAACAGTTAATATCACTCATGTGTTAGGAAGAAAACAGATGTAGTGCATTGTGTATCTTAGTTGTTCTGTGTGTGCATATTGTATGCATTTTTCAATGTGCAGCATTGTACAACATTAATGTCTTTCAAATGTCTTTTCAAAGCTATGGTTATATTATATATCACATACCCTGCCATATACACAGCTGAATACTTACTGGTGCACAGCAGAGTTCTTATCCCCAGTAACTACTGTGTCTTGTAGCAGAGGACATGCTCTCTGACACACCCAAAAGTGTCAGACTACAGAGGTCCCAAGAGTTAAGCTGCGTACACACTTCCAATAATTATCTTTGGAAACGAATGACAGATTGGCCGAAAATAGTTCACAAAAAAGGTGACCAACGACTGACCAACAACGCCGACGAACGAGGATTGTCATTGGAAATGAACAACCGTCATGGTGGATCTGATTGGCCGACAGTCGTTCGCTATCTATCGTGTGTGCGGTCGTTCAGTGTTTGTGCATAATTCTGCAATACACTTTCTCCTTTACATGCCACTCCCTGCATCGTTCAAGCGATTGTATCTAGTGTGTGTACACTATTGATGGATTATATTTGAACAATCGTATCATTACAGCATGTAGAGAATTGTGCACAGTACGATCGTTTAAATATAATCGTGCATGATCGGTCGTAAACGTTCGTTGGAAATGTGTTCCTAGTTTATAGGGACAGTAAAGATTTCAATTACCAACTGCCAGAAAGGTAAGTATTCAGTTTCTTCTATATCAAAGGACAGTGGGTAGGGTTTTTGCAAGATAGGAAATGTGAAACAGCATCTCTTTACAATACATCACAATTCATTATTATTGAATGGGCCAGAGAATTGTTTATATAAATATATGTAATCTGTATTACCCATATATATATATATATATATATATAAATATATATATATATATTAATATATGTATTACCCATTTATACAATATATCTGTTATTGGTAAATGGCAGCCATAGAGCTGTACAGAGATATTTCTGTGTGCAGTATTGACCTTTAGCTTAAAGCAACTAATGAATGCATCAATATCCTTGAAGCATGTATCTCATAAATACATGCTATTGACAAAGGCCTAATGAAATATGCACAGCTTTAAATGCTATGAAGGTCGCTGGAAAGCTCTCAGTAAGAAACAATTGTGCCAGGAAATATTATATGGCTAGCAAAGGGCAGTCTTTGAGTGTGAATCCTTGGTTCTATTCAGTGCAGTACAGTGCTACTATATTTCTGCATGATCACAATTTTTTGTATACAGTAGTTGCATGTTTCCACCTCTTTGGCTACTGCCGCAGGTTACACACCTATTAGTCTTGAAGATTAATCCTCATATTTTCTTATATGATGTTGAACTCTGGGTGACTATGAGGGAGAAGGACACAAGGGGCGTAAGTAATTGTTGGAACAAAGCCCATCACACACTTCCCCAGCCTCAGCTTGAGGGGTGGTCACACCCACTGAATGACATTAACCCCATTGGTAACTGTAAAGTAAAGTTTAAAAGCTGAGAAGAGAGCTGACAGATACAATAGAACACTATTGAACAAGCTCTACAGCGCTTACACCAAGATGTGTGCTTTCTAATCCATTTGGTAACTACTTTCTATATGTGCATTTGGTATGGTTTTTAAAAGTTGTTCTTACCTTTCAAGGGCAACAGTTCAAAATCGTATAATAATTGAATATATGCACTGTCCAAAGCAAATCATTTTATAGAAACATGTAAGAGAAGTATGAGGACTAGCATTGCTGACCCACAATAAAAAATCCTTCTGTACTTTCTGAGACGCAGACCCAAAGTCACAAAATCAGCCAAGAAATATAAATATTCAGCAAGTCATAAACATCCACTTATTTTTGAAAACTGCCAAATCAGCCAATCATGGTGCAGCAGCAAAATGCATCAGACAAATAAAGATTAGGAGCTTAAGGTAATGTGCACATCAATCACCAGAATGGGGTTATCCCATTTGTATTAAATCTTATAGCCAACTAAATCTTACTTTCAACCTTTGTGGTTCAGCCGGGTGATTATTGCAGATGTCCCTTCTGCATCTGTTGCACATGCAACAGATGCAGAAGGGACAGTTGCACATTCACTGCTCAGCATCGGAAACCCAGTATTCCCAGGCTGTGCGCATGCTGGGAATAATGAACATTACACCGGCACAACCAACCAAGATGACCAAAGACTGTCTTTGGGAAATAAAGAAGTAGGAAGATGGTGGCATCCTGTGATGGCATGGGGGATAGGTAAGTAATTTCAGGTTTAGTTCCTCCTTAATGAACTGTGCTGTGCAACTGTTGGATGAAGTAGGGTCTAAAACTTTGCACTCTCCAAAAATGAGTCCAATGGTGTTGCTTAGTGATCCACCACAGTATATTATTTATCAAAAGACCAATAATGGCCACTATTGTTTTATTTTGGGGAGGACACAAGAGGTGTCACCTGCTTTTCCTTTTCCTCCCCTTTCTTTAGAACAGAACCGTACAGATTGATTCACTAAAGATTGTTTCAGCAAATATTAATAATCATCTGCATGAAGCCTAAAGCCACGTACAGAAGCCAGATGAGCAAGTCTTAGGTGAAAACCTAGGTTTTCAACAGCGTTCCAAGACGTCAACAATTAAACCATTCTGGACTGATCAAGAATGGCCGTGGTAGTTTTCTATGGAGGAGAGCACAGTGTGGTGCCACACACTTGTTCTTTCCTCTCTCCATAGGACAGAATGGCACTGTGTACAACACTCGTTCTTTCATCTGTTACTGGAAATGATCATAAAATTTAGTTTCCAGCAACAGAAATCTAACATCTATCTGACATCTGTATGGAGCTTAAGTTTCAGTCAAAAGGAGCTTGCATACATGTGTTTAGGCTGACACTGAATGAAGTGATTGTTTCTCATGGATTGCCTAATGCTGGGCCATGTGACCAGTGATGCCATATTGCCAAGCCTAAGATTTGCTTGGGAAAATGTCAGGCTCATATCACATTGCACAGAAATCTGTACAGTTAGATAAGTAACATGGTCTTACCTGTAACAAAACATTTCTCATCATAACTGGGAGGACTGACTATACTGTCAATCTTCCTCTGTAACCCAGTTGTCTCTGGTGAAACATGTTCTATATTTATGTTGCCTCTCCCTGCAACTCAATTTCTGGGCAGCGTTTCTGTAGTTTTTTTGTAATTTGGCTCCCTGGATTGTTTGTAATATTACATGTTTAACATGGTAGGTCTTTATTTTTGACGGAATGGCTTGTATGTTTTTGATAAAGTTATAGCCGGGGTTATGAGTATGGTTCAAATGCAGACTTACTGAACCAGAACCACACGTGTCTATTACAAAACTCATTGTCTAAAATAAATTTTCAAATTATTTTCCCACACCTATAAATATTATTATTATTATTATTAATAAACAGGATTTAAAGTGCCCACATATTATGTAGAGCTGTACAATAAATAGGGGTTGCAAATGACAGACAGATACAGACAGGGACAAATGATATGGAGGAGAGGGACTCTGCCTAGATGAGTTTATCTATCTAGCTAGCATCAGATAGGATTTATGTTTTTAGTGTGCGTGAACAAAATTGGATGGTACCTCTATGTACACCTTTCCATTAAAAAACAGACATTACTCAGCTCTCAACAGTTCCTTATCAGTATTGTACTAGCAGGGCGGAGTGTCTCCTTCCTTTGTTATTATAAGATGAGCTCATATTGCACCCACCCTTTCCCCTGGGATTCTTGCGTGTGACTGGCTGCTTACCCTGAGAATCAGATTCACAATACCTATAGGGGACATGTTCCAGAACATCCTGGAAGCAAAAATGTTGTATATATATATGTATTTTTTATTTTGGTGAAATGTGCTTTGCTGGGGACACCATTTACTGCAACACGAATGCCCCTTTTGGTTTGTAAAAGCCTTTCTCTCTTTTTGTAATTTTGTTTACCTAAATCAGTGTTCTTCACTTTAGCCATCATAGTCTGTGATAGTCTGACATTGCACACACATTACATACACATGGTTTGAAATATCAGTTATTGCTGAGGTTTATGTTTTGGGAGAAGAACACTGAAACATTTTAGGGGGTTGCAACAGGTACACCTTTTCTTAAGATACAGCAGATCAAAACTACAAAGACTATTTATTTCTATTTAGGCATTGCACATATGAGCCCAACTTTAGGTACGCTAACCTCTCTCAGCCCCCCCAGAAAGCAATTGGTTTCATTTCCCTTCTGAAATCCTTAGGCCAGTTATGACAAAGCTTCCTAAAAGTCATTTAAGTATTTAGACAAAAAGACACCTCCTCACTACATGTGGACTGGGAAGAATTTATTTACCAAAAATACTTTGTTATTCTTGGTTTTTTCACCACTAATACTTCTTTATATTGGTTTTGCAAAAAAAAAAAAAAAAAAACATATAATGACTTGTAAAATACTTTAATAGTTAAATAAAGTTTTTAAGTTAACTTTTTATAGAAGTCTATAAATCAAATAACTATGTGGGATAATTGATGAGGTAAGAAAAACTGGTTTCAAAAGATGGACTGTCTTCTAAAACAGGCATAGGTATGCATGTGATATCATCATCATCATGCATGTGATATCATCATCATCATGCATGTGATATCATCATTGTATATCAGTGTGTATAGAAACAAAATGATGGACAGAATTACTGTTTTGGGGCCAAATTTGCTCACATACAGCTTTTTGCTCTTATTTCTGAATTTAGCCAATGGGAAGGTCAAGCAGGTGAGACCATGGAACACCCAAAGTTGAAAGACCAATAAATGCTAGACTACATTTTTCAAGATGCCTGCATTACAGTATAAACCATGAGCCTGCAATGGATTTCTTCAAAGTAATTTGCTATTTTGCTAGCAAATGTTTTGAATCCTGGACCAAATCCATTCCAGGTTTGCTAGATCACTCAGCTTCACTGTTAAAAGCGTATCCTCTTCAGCCTTAAAGAGCTTTAATAAATCAGGCCCCATGTACCAATATAAGAGAGGATAGAACTTGTAATCCCAAAAAGTAGGTGGTGTAAAGTAAGACTTCAGTCTGTTAACAGGGAACTAAAAGGTATGACAGCTTAGAAATGTATGAATCAATACACAGCTAAGCTTAGCTTTTAGTTTTTTTGAATTTGTAAAAATTGGTTCTAAAGATGATAGTGATAATTTACGGTCAACATGATTACTTTAAGAATGTGATAACTCCTTCATAGGCGCGCAGGAGGTTTTTCATCCCTGGCACAAGCAAGGAAAGCCAGGATTACCAGGTTTTCCTGGCAATCAAAGCTGATGCTGTGCAGCACAGCTTTTGCCCATTTATTCAGCGTGATCAGGCAGGTAAGACAGGTTATTGCAGAAGGGACTTTGCTTGTCTCTTTCTACAGTAACCACCTGCATTATCCTTTATTTTGTAAAATGAGACTTTAGTTCCACTTTATGTCTGCTGTAGACATCAGCATGTGCAAAAAAAGAATCTGCATTTATGTTATGGTAAATGCATGCTGTAATGCACACATGGCACACATACTTTCTACACTCTAATGCAAGTAAGTATGTTCTCTGCTCACAAAGATATTTATAAAATATTTTCTTTTATTTAGTCACTATAAGATATATGCTATTTAGGAGCCTGCTAAGATCCCCGTCATCAATGACCTGTACCATGCATGCATTACAACATACTTTTACCATATGATTAAATAGACATCAGGCCACACCAGATCTAAGTGTCTTTAGGAATGCATTTGATGATCCCTGTGTAATAGGTCTTATGTTAATAGAGAACTAAGGCATTGCCTATTTCATTTCTGACAGTTCTTTAGTTACTGTTCTATAGTTACAGTCTGCATGTTTCATGTGTGTCCAGATAAAAATGGTTTATGTGACAATCACAGTGCATGCCCATCCCTTGCACATCAATGAATATGCTTTTAACGGAATGTAGATAATGGAGTCTCTTATCTCCCTTCCCCCACTTCCCTCTGCACTTTTCCTCCCCACTCCTTCTTTTATACCATCCAGCCTGACCACTCTAGTTTCTAACACCATCACTCATTTGCTCTTTTATCTCATTGTTATTTATTTTTGTTCCAGATGCCACCTTTATCCTTCTAATATTCTTCATCTTCCTTTCCTTCTGCTTCACTTCCCCCCTAGTGTAAGACTGTGCTGGGTCATGCCTCCTGCTGGGTCCCATGATCACATCACATGGACCCTGGAAGACCCCGAAGCACAAAGTGTCAAAGTGTTTTTCCATGTGTACAGCATGAACAAACATATTCAGCCTGATATATTAACCCCTATGACAGTCATCAACACTGTGCTGAATTATAGTTAATTAGCTGAATCTAAAAGTTTAGCAATATTTTTTTAATCTATACAGTATCATAGCAAATTTGAAAAATCCTGAGCTGAACAGTGATACCCCCCTGTGATTACATGACCTACATTGGGAAGCACAGTTGTGTCTGTCCTCCACTCCCCAAGATTCTGCACTGCTGCCCTTTAGCAGTATTGGTGATTCTTCAGTTTCTCTATTAGTCAACCCTAGAAAGATGAAGAGATGTGTGCAGCTTTATAGTTCCCAATGAGTCATTAATTATGGATGTTGAAGGCAAAGCTGTGGAATATACTGTTGTGATTATTTGCAGTCTAATAAATGAATGCTCCGTGGGTGTTTGTGAAAATTGAATGACGCAGGTGACAGATGTATTCCACAATTTGTATATCGTATATTTTTAGAATCCTTTCCCCAAATAACTTCTCTTCATTACCACCTTCTTTATATATACATCAAAGCACCCGGTAAACCAAACATGACATTAACTTTACCTGTAGGAGTTTATTTTACTGAGTAAAATACTACACTGTAATCTTTCACTACATTGTCACTTATCAGCATGCTGGCAATAGGATTCCTGGGTTTAATGTGAAAGGCAACAAAAAATCTATTCATATAAAATTATTTATATACATATCTCCTTAAATTTGTGTCACATTTGTAGTACAATGTGATTAGTATATTCTCAGCAGTAACCAATACTTCATTAGACCCAGTTTAGGGGTCATAGGGGAAAATACAGCTAGTTGGTATTTGCATCGACATGTGTTGCATAAGGGCTCCCTATTAATGTCATTACTAGTAACAACAATTCCGGGTTATACAGATTTTTTATCCCACAAATTAAAACCAACTCTGACCCTGCATGACAAAAGTCATAGGCATTACATACATAAAAAGAAATCTGATGATTTGCTAGCTCTGCTAAAACTGCCTTTAGGCTGTCTGTAAGCATTTATGTGGCTATATGACCCATCTCACACCCCAACTCTGCACTGCAGTCATATAGTAGAGCAAAAGCTCAGAGTCTGGTAGGTGAACAATATTTTTTTTACTAGCCACTACAGGCATGCAGATTGATGGAGATACAGAATCTATAGGAACCTGTATTGTTTTGTATTTAGTGGCAAAGAGTTATGATGAGCAGGAGCAGTATCTCCTATTTCTGGTTATTCTGCTGCTGTTATTGTGTCATACATTTCTTTGAAATGTTGACTTCAAAACATTTATTTGCTCCCTTGAAAAAAAGTTCTTAGAAATAAGTGATTAAAAGTTTAGATAAATAATTTTATGATTTTTACAAATTAGTCAAGGGACAATGGAGGGCAATTAGCATGTGACTGCCTGGAAGTTTGAAAGTAATGGTCGTTTGGTACAATTTTTATTATGTTTAAACTACATCCGTTTAGGCATACCAACTTCATTTAAGCCATGCCTCTTGTGTACATTACGTTTAAAAGGCCAGCATAGACGTGGTTTATTGTTTAAGTGTAATTGTGTTCATATATATATACCGATTAGGACAGATAAGTGTATACCTGATAGATGTTATCCCCTATCAAACAAAATAGCGGAGTTAGAAGCCTTAATGACTGAAGAGCATTATGACTTAGTTGGTATTGCTGAATCCTGGCTTTGTTCTTCACATGACTGCGCTATCAATATTCCTGGTTATACTCTCTTTCGTAAAGACAGAGTCAAACAAAAGGGTGGTGGTGTCTGTCTGTATGTGAGAAGTGTTTCAAAAGTGAATGTGAAAGAAGAAATTGCGAATGGAACAAGCGATGAGGTTGAGGCATTATGGGTGGAGTTGAATGTGGGGTTGAATAACACACAATTTAATATTGGAGTCTGCTATAGGCCCCCCAGTGCTAAGGAAGAAATAGAGAATCATCTACTAGCATATATAGAAAGAGCAGCAAAAAGGAGAAGTGTTTTAATCATGGGAGATTTCAACTACCCTGACATTGGCTGGAGTAATGGCACTACAGGAACAGCAAAAGAGAGGAAATTTGTGAATTTAATACAAGATAATTTTATGGTACAGTTTATAGAAGCCCCAACTAGAAATGATAATCTGCTGGACCTAGTTCTTTCTAACAATGCAGAGCTTATAACAAATGTGCGTATAAAAGAGAATCTGGGTAGCAGTGACCATAATATGATTTCATTTAATGTAAGTTGTAAACAGGAAGCAAAAACAGGAAAGATAAAAACATTTAATTTTAAGAGAGCAACTTTCCCATTATTAGGGGAGGCTCTCTGTTACTTGGACTGGGAGACAATATTGTCCTCAAAAAACACAGAAATGGGAATGTTTCAAGTCTGTTCTACACAAGCACACTGAAAAATATATTCCAATGGGTAATAGGTTTAAGCTAAAAGGCTTAAAATGGCTCACAGCTGATGTTAAAGAAGCCATAAGTAACAAGAAATAGGCATTTCAAAAATATAAAAATGAAGGATCACCTTCATCGTTTGAAAACTATAAAGAATATAACAAAAGATGTAAAAAGGAGATAAAATGTGCAAAACGTCCAAATGAAAGACAGATTGCAAAGGAAAGTAAAGCAAACCCCCACATTTTTTACAAATATATTGATAGCAAAAATATCAGATCTGAGCATGTAGGCCCCTTAAAGGATATCACTGGGTTGGTAACTGGGGATAAAGAAAAGGCAGATTTACTAAACACTCTGTGTTTTAGCTCTGTGTACACAAAGAAAAATGGCAGAGCTCACGTCCAAATTCATAATAACAATGTCACTGCCTTAAATGAGTCACAATGGCTCAGAATTGATTTGATTGACAAACAGCTGGGAAAAATAAAGCTTGACAAAGCACCAGGACCTGATGGATTACATCCACATGTCCTCAAAAAGCTGAGCTTGGTTATTTCAAAACCATTATTTCTAAATTGTAGGGACTATTTAGTCACTGGCAAGGTACCGATGGATTGGCGTAAGGCCAATGTGGTTCCTCTCTTCAAAAAGCGAGCAAAGTCATTACCAGGTAACTTTAGACTGGTTAGTCTAACGTCCATAGTTGGAAAGGTCCTAGAGAGTTTGATAAAGAGCCACATAGAGGAGTTTCTGCTAGAGAATAATATTATAAGTGATAGTCAGCACGGCTTCAAGAAAGACCGAAGTTTTCAAACAAATTTACTCTCTTTTTACGCGGAAGTAAGTAAACAGGTAGACAGTGGAGTAGCAGTTGATGTTTGTGTACTTTGACTTTGCTAAAGCATTTGACACTGTACCCCACAGACGGTTAATATGCAGGTTAGGGTCAGTAGGTTTAGAAAAGTCAATCTGTAAATGGATAGGGAACTGGCTTAAAGACCGCATCCAGAGAGTTGTAATAAATGAATCAGACTCTGAATGGTCTAAGGTTATTAGTGTTGTACCCCAGGGTTCAGTGTTGGGACCTTTACTGTTTAACATCTTTATAAATGATATAGGGATTAAAAGTACCATTTCTGTGTTTGCAGATGACAATAAAACAATATAAAATATTAGGTCCATACAGGATGTCTAAAATCTACAAGCAGACCTGGATGTACTGTTTGATTGGCAATAGATTGTTAGGATGTGGGAGAGATAATGGAGTGGGATGGGAGCTGGGAAAATGATACAAAGAAACCTTAATGTAAACTAATGGAAAATAAACAGTGCAAGAGATAAAGTGTGTTCCTACATTTCACTTTGACATGACAACACAACTCTGAATTACTAAGCATGTGGTATCAGCCCTACCTATTTTATTAATGATGGATTACAAAGTACACAGACCACATATAGACCATAAAAAGAAGGCAATGATCAACAGGACCAGTGGTGATGGTGAATCTCCCCAGTGGGGGTAACAGCAATAGAAGTCTGCCAAGATTTCTGTAAGGGTTTTTGTACACCCTTAAGCATTAGCTATGTTGATGAATACAAACACGCTTAATTTTGCAATTGTCTCTCAGAATAGGCCTGCTTTATTAAAGCTCTACATGACTGGAGAGGATACACTTTTATCAGTGATCCTGGGTGATCCAAAAAAACCTGGAATGGATCTGATCCAGGATTAAAAACATTTGCTATCAAATAGCAAATGATTTTAAAAATCCATTTGCTGGATTACCCAGGTTCACTGATGAAAGGGTTCCCTCTCTAGCCTTAAAATGCTTTAATAAATCGGGCTCAATGAATCATATCTGCAGACTAAAAAAGTCATATGGATCAAAAGTTGATCTAATACTTAAGACCAAACGTGTTTCAATTTAGGCCGACTTTAGAACAGTTACACAAACAGAATATAAATGATTATTTAGGATAATAATACAGAAAGGTACAAAGAGCATGCAGGCAAAATAAACACAAAACATTGCCAGTCCTAATATGTAATTTCAAAGAATTGAAAGTTCCACAAGAATCTGATTTTTACTGATCAGCATGAATCCATTGATCAATGTCAGTGCTAAATCAATCTATTAAAAGGATTGAGGGGTTAACCACTGGCAATACAGCCCTGCAGTGGCTCAGTTTTTATTTACGCATCCTCATAATGTGGAGCTTTGCTTTAAATCCTATCTTTAGCTGCAAATTTGCTTTTAGCTGGATATCGTGGAGAAGAGTTGAAGTCTCTTTCATGTTTTTATTGCTTTTTATCATACTTTACCTAAATTCTCTATTGCATTTTATGCATCTTTTGCTTTTTTATTTGTTTCTTACACTGGTGAACTTCATAAATACAAGCAAATGGCTGGCAAAAATGGCTGCTAAAAATTGCATTAAATATTAGTAGTGGAAATAATTCTAACATTTCAAAGCTAAACTTCAATCCAACAGAAAAATACACTAATTATTGCAATTTTGTATTCAGTAAAAGATAATCAAGTGCATTTTTAAACACAACTAATGTGCAGGCAATGAGCTTGTTGTTGGAAGAAGAAAGAAGATGAGTGAGCTTATTAGTATTTTGCTGATCCTAAACTGTCCAATCACAAGCTGGGGGCAAGGTGGTGAGCAGGCTGTAAATGTTTACGGCAGTGAAGAAAATGTCACAAAATGTCACAAATGTCACAAAAACACATATCCTTAGACGGGAAAAAAAGGTCCGTCATGAGTATATGAATTGGAGTTTGTCTTTAAGTAGTAAAATTCTTTAAAGGTGTTTATAAATTAGTCAAGAGTGGAAAAAAGTAAAGCCCTGTACAGACGTCAGATGATAGTCACTGGAAACAATCTTTCACAATTGAGCAAGTGCTATACATTCATGCTTTGGAGAAGGGATGAGGAAGGACATTCTTTATTGTAGGAAAGCATAGCAGATCTTCCTGATCAGTCATTTGGCCATGACAGATTGATTAAAGACATTGCGGGACCTCTAGAAGCATGTCAGATTTTGCCCAAGACAAGCATGATGCTTATCCTAGGCGACAATCATCTGGTGTGTGTACTTGTGACTTCTGACATCTGCTTAACAGAGCACTGTTTCAAGACAGACCTTTTCAATTGTATTCAATTTTGTAAGCTTTGATTCTACCGTATATAAATAGAACTTGAGGACAAAAATGTCAGCAGTCTTATTTCTTTAAAGTTCAATCAAACCATGGTCAATGTCAAACATCAGAGGCAGAAGGATCTTAAAATGGCCATCAAGCCATATGTGACATCACTGATGCAGTTAAGACAACTCAAAATCAACATTCAGGAAATTGCAGGCTGCTCTTTACTGAGCTCAAATCAGTGTCTATGACGTAATGGTAAGAAACAATATATACACAGGATAGAATGAAGGAAGAATCCAGTGCCTAGTAAAATTGATGTAAAAGCATATACAGTCACCCACAAAGGACTTTTAGAATTAATTGCATCGACATGTTAATTAATTAATTAAATAGTTATGTAAGGCAGGCACCCCATTACAAATGTGTGTGTGTGTGTGGGGGGGGGGGGGGGGGCATTTTACAGATAAAAAAACACCACCCAAAGTCCAGGATAGTGTTGGAATTGTGATGTTTTGTTACTTACTATCTACTTACTATCATTAAAGAGAAATACATGTACAAAAATGATACATGTACAAAAAGATATACACCAAAATTGACAGGCAAAGTTATCACTAAATAAACAAACTCATTGTGGAAATGGACTGTGGTCCATAAGGGGTATAAAGATACAAAAGCTTGTAAGTAGTTAAAATGCTTTAAATATAAAGAAAATGTAACAGGGTAAATCCTTTTGTATTAAATGCATTTGGTATGTTCACTGCATACTGTTGTCTCTATAATTCCATGTGCAACCTGATCATCTATTTAATACATGTAATTTTCTGCATGTTTCGCTAGAGAACAACCCCCTTCCTTTGATTTTTGGTTTTTAAGGTCTTGTATGACTATATACATCTATTGTTATGTACATGTATTGTACATGTAGACACATAAATGGTTATTTTGCTGATCATTTTTAAGGGCTGTAATATTTAAAGACTTGCGTTTTAAAAAACATGTATTTCTCTTTTTTTCAGGATCAGAGAATCACAAAGTCAGCAGGAAAGGCTACAAATGATAGCGGTAAGTGCAAGGGGATGTATGATAGCATGTGTTGTACTTATTTCTCTGATTATACATAAATGTGAATGTTACTTGTCATATAACCTCAGCCTATAACCAGCAGATGTCACTACTGCTAAGGCTAATTTTGTAAATCAAACCCAGAGTATGAATTCATATCTACATCGCATCCCATTTACAATAATGAAAATAAAGATGTGTAAACAACAAAGTATTACATTTATGGCCACTTCAATAAAATTAGGTGTTTATATGATAATTTACAATAATAAGAACATCATTGGGTAGTATGCAGAAGGAACCTTTCCTATATAAATTTCAGATATTTAGGGTCTGGTGTGCTCTGTACTATTGAATAGTAATATGTCTTCATGTCAAGATTAAACAAAACATTTGACGGACCTCAAGGAGAAAATTGTGGATTCTAATAAGTCTAACAAATGGCTTACAAAGTTAAAATTATTTGAACTCATTCTGTCATAGGAAAAATTATCTACTGGAACAGATTTATACAATAAAAAAAACACTACTTTGGACAAGCTATAGAAACACATTCAGGCAGAGAAATGACTGACACATCTCCAAAAACATCAGATATATATAGTTGGATTTACATTAACTCTTTCAACAAACGGTTCAAAGTGCATGCATCTGCAATTAGAAAGAGATTGCACCAAAAGAAACTGTATGGGAGGTGTCCCAGGAAAAAATACTTATTTGTCTAAAAAGAACATTAGAACAAGATTAAAGTTTGCCATGAAAGAGGTATGTAAAGTCCAGGTATTCTGGAAGAACATGCTGTGGACTGATGAATTAAAGATAGATGAACAGCTATTAAGACAAACAGTAGACATATATGAAACACCCAAGGATAGCATTTCAGGAGAAAAAGCCCATCTTAACTTTGAGTGGAATGATGATGAAAATGTTATGGCTTGGGTTGTTTTGGTGCTTCAAGGTCTGGACAGTTTACAGTCATCAAGTCACCTATGAACTGGTATCAAAGTGTGCTTGATAAGAATGTCAGGACATCTGTCCAAAAGGTAAAATTGAAGTAAAAGTTGATCTTCAACATGATAATTTACCTGAAGCACACTGGTAACCTAAAGCGGAAGGTTCATAAAAAAATATCACTTACCTTTACTGGCCGAAAGCCCTCAGTTAGTCATAGTCTTAGGCTTCCTTCTTCTTTCCGGCGCTCGCCGTTCTGTCCAGCAGTACAATCTTCTTTCTTTCTTCTGTGTTCTTCTTCTTGTCACCCAAACTTGCACTTGGCAGGCGCAAGATCAGGTGACATGTCTTTCTAAAAAAAAAAATTCCTGACCCCACTGCGCATGCATGAGATTAAGGTCTTCGTTTTTTTACATTACAGGAAAGCCCCAAGCTCAGGTATGCGCAGAAGGAGCAGACCACAGCATCCTGGGATTTGTGACACAGGCATCCCAGGAGGCTGCAGGTTTCCCCCTTTTTTTTTAAAAGTATTACCAAAATATAACACATTTTTTCTATTCAGTAAAAAAGGATAGCCACACTTTTGTATAATGTTAAAGATAGGTCTGCTGTCCTAATAAATTTTGCATGGTTGAGGAGACTATGTAGGCACTCTTAGAATAATAAATAAATATATATGTATATATATATATACATATATATATATATATACATATATATATATATATATATAATAAACACTTGACACATTGTATACAATGATATATTGTTACCATTATTTTTAAAATAATGATTGCCATTTTACAATATTTTTTTTTCTTATATACATAAAATGTCCTGCTATGGTTCTTTTATGACGCGTTTGTAATGCATTTGCTTTTTTATGGACCTTTTTGTCTACCTTACGGAAATCTGGTGTACAACAATCTGAGTCTTGAGTAAGTAAAACAGAATCCCACTAAATAAGCACATAGTTGAAACAGTAATCTGTCCTCCCACTGTCCTCCCTTCATCACTTTAAAACACTCTGATTAGCTTTTCCTTTTTCTGATGATTAAAAAATACAGATGCAGGGGTTAGCTGCTTGAATCCACACTGTCATTTTTGGTCTGTAGTCATAAATGCAATATAATTTTTAGGAATTTGTTTTTCACGGTGTGAGAACACTAGCAAACTGGTGCTTGGGACATCTGTACCACTCTGTGGGATTATGGCATGCCCACCATTCCAAATATTATCACGATTAAAAACATGCTAATTATAAACATGTGGGTGCATGCAGATGCAAAAAGTAGTAAATTGCATTTCTGTTTTTAAACTAACCTGTCTGCACCTGTCTGTAAATACAGACAGGACTAACCTGTCTGTATTTATTTCAGTAATATGTAATATTAATTATGGATTATTGTCATATATTCACATTTCCTTTAGGAGAAAAGACGACGTCAAGTTGAAATTGAAAACAAGAGACGTCAGTTAGAAGATGACCGAAGGCAACTGCAGCATCTTAAGGTGAATTTGTTATTATATTTATAAATATTATCATTATTAGTGTTATTATGAATAGATGTTTATGCATGATATGATTTTAGGAACATGGACTTTGGGTGCCACTATTTTTGTGTCACATGTGAAGTTCGGGGGATCAGCACTATACAGAACACTGTAGAACTGCAGGTTATAGTCCTTTCTTCTGTCTCAAACAGAAATAAAACAGCTTCATATAAGCAGATGAAAATAAAACAAAACTGCCTATATTAGCAATAGGAACCCTTGGTCAGAAGTTATCAACAGTACTGCCATCTTAGCGGCTAATCCAGGAGGGAATCTGGGTCTCACAGGTAGCAAGGGGGTTTCAAAGCCTTTCCTCTAAAGCAACATGGAGCTGCCAAATGCTGCTGCCTTCAGCTTCACTCCTCACCCAAATCTTGAACCACATCCTGCTCCTGTTTGGCCATGTTCAAACAAAATCTGGTCTGTATTGCAGTGGGATAGAAAGACCTTCCTTCCCTCATTCCCCAGAGTCTGCGCTAAACTAACCAACTGCAACCATTGATCGCCAAACGCTGGAACATGATCTAAAGCAGGAGGACATATTAACTGCTATCCATGACCCAAGCCTTAAGTCCTACACACTATAATGTGGCACCATTTAGTGAAGGCTTTCAGTATTCTCCTCCCTGGTGCGTATGCTTTTTTTCACTTTGTCCCTTTCCCTCTGTTCCCCAGAGTAATGTAAATGGCTCATACAGGCTCCAAGCTGTCATATTGCAAAAAAGGCCAAACTCCTATCCCACCTCAGGAGTGCCAAACTGCCTACATGGGCTTAATAGAAGATTTTGTTAAGAGTTAGGTTAAGGTGTAGAAAGAATAAACCTAACCCTTAATAAAATCTTCTATTAAGATTTAAGTCAGGTATTGATTTGAAGATTTAGATCAGGGGTCGGCAAAGTTTCATGGCCACTAGGCCATTCATGGGGCTCCGGCTCTGGTAGTTTCTAACGCCCCCTGGCAGATCTGGCCGGCATTAGGCCGGATCAGCCAGGGGGGGTTAGGCCAGAACGAACTACCGGCTAGGCCGTATCTGGCCTAAAGGCCGGAGTTTGCCGACCCATGGTTAAGATTAATTAGATCACCCTTTAGAGAAGGTGTTTTGAAACAAAGAAAACAGTAGTATTAATTGTTGCCAGATGGTATATTTTAGTTATCAGGATTTTTTTTTCGCCGATATACTAGCCTTGCCCTAGACAGTGATATATTGTAGGAAATGTACTGGGAGATAGATGGTCATTAAGTCAAAGGAGTACATAAAATCACACTGATGGAAATCAATTCCCACACACAATGTGATCAATAAAGGGGTTTGACTGCATAAACCCTATTTATTCCATGTCTTTTTTTTAAATATTTATAGTAAACTGCCCTTTATACTGTGTTAAAACCAAATGCATGACTCCTACACAAGTATTCAAAATGTCATAAGCCCTTTAAAGTGTATGTAAACCCTAATAATGAAATTGTGCTGGGTGTTATTCTCATGATGTTTATTAACCTCCTTGCCAATAAGCCCGACCTTCGTACGGGCAAAAAAAATGGCTACGATGGTTAACCCCGAGTTTTTTCCCATCCTTACTTACCTGGTCCCGCTGTGCTCATCCAGCGTCGTGTTCGTGTTCCAGCGTCGTCCGTCGATCTCCCTCTCCAGTGTCGGGTGCCTTCGTCGGGTGCACAAGATGCCGGCCGGCGGAACACAAGATGCCAGCCGGCTTCTTACCTGGTCCCGCTGATCGTCCACGTCCTTCTTCTTCCAGCGCCGGATGATCTCTGAAATGAGAACCCGTCCGGCGAAGAAAAAAAAACGGACGGCTCCTCCCTGCGTGCGTGATGACGTCGGCGCGTGTGCGGGAAATTCAAATTGAAACTCATTCATTCATTTTGTATTGGATTGAATACAAACTCCAGTATCCAATCCAATACAAAAAAAAAAAAAAAAATAAAATAAAAGTAAATAACTTGGAAATTCAAATTTATATTTTGTATTTGATTGGATACAAACTTGCGTATCCAATCCAATACAAAATAATATAAAATTAATACAAGGGACATAACTGGTAAATTCAAACACTCATTTTGTATTGGATTGAATACAAACTCCCTATCCAATCCAATACAAAAAATAAAAAAAAAATAAATAAAAGTAAATAACTTGGAAATTCAAATTTATATTTTGTATTTGATTGGATACAAACTTGCGTATCCAATCCAATACAAAATAATATAAAATTAATACAAAGTACATAACTGGTAAATTCAAACGCTCATTTTGTATTGGATTGAATACAAACTCCAGTATCCAATCCAATACAAAAAAAAATAAATAAAAAAAAATAAAAGTAAATACATTTTTTATATTCATATTATCTACTAGAACCCCTGTTCGGACATATTTCTGTAAGTTACAGGTCTACAATTTAAAAAAAAAATTTCATGAAAAACAGTGGATCACTTTTGGTACAGAAATCTAGACCTCAGTGTAACGCTTAGGTGGTTAAAAAATAATTTTGTTCTGAACAACAAAACAAAATTCCACTTGGAACCTCCTCTTTTGGCATGTTTCACCTGAAGGCGAAGTTGTTGTTTATGTTGGAAATATTTTAGGTGGAATAGCCTTTCACATACACTGATTCCAATTAACCTAAAATATTGAGTATATTACTAAATGCACAAACTGTAACTGCTCATAATATTTCTGCGGAAATCCAAAGATGTTAGGTGTGTTATTTATTTTGGTTGAACTATTGAAGTTTGTAAGCAAGTATGTGTGTATGTCAAAGAGTTGCTAATAATTTAATTGCTTAATGCATTTCTATTTGTCTGTGTGTAGTCTAAGGCTCTTCGAGAGCGTTGGCTTCTTGATGGAGCCCCAGCTTCTACCCCTGAGGAAGATGAGGCTATGAGAAAACAGATGCAAGAAGACGAACTGAAGACCCGGGAGCTTGAGGACAGTATTCAGAGGTATGGGCTTTTCCTCACCTGAAACAGACTCAGAAAACAATAATATATTGGTAAAACAAATTATGTCTTTGATCATTAATAAATCAATCTTTGAAATTGACTGTAAGTATTTGATTTACCACTCACCTGTTTATTATACATTCATGTAACACTATTGTTTTTATGAAAATATCTGAATGAAAAATCGACTGGGATGGAAAAAGTGTTTTATATTTCAAAGGTTTTATTTATTAATTTTATGTTTTTGCTGAATCTGTTGTCTAATTAATCAAAAAATATTACTTAGTGTATTGCTAGCTTATTTCCGATGGGTAAAAGTGAAATGTAATATGATAGTGAAGGATGCTCATGAATTAAAATTCATTACACATATACTCACAGAAAATGCTGCTCAGTAATCCTAATGCCTTTAGTGTTAAGAATTTACAGTGTTCATTTTGAATGACTACATTTAAAGGGTTGGTTAAGTTTGTGATATGAGTATGCATTCTGCAGGAGAAAACATGTAATGGATTCCCCCCCCCCCACCCCCATGTCTTGAACCTTCTAAATTATTAAAAAGAGGCAAGTCGCACAAGGGTTATTATTCAAATTAGAAAATCTGTTCAACAAGTAAAATGTTTTAATGTTGTGACTTTCTTTAAGAATATTGTGATTTGTGTATTTTATTATATGGCAGCTTTAAGTGCATCACTAACACTCCGATATAAACACAATACATATATATATATATATATATATATATCTAACACTATTATAATATATACTGGTAGCTATTTTTTTTTTATGTGACCCCTTTGTCTGTTTCAGATTGGAAGGAGAAATCGAACTATTGGAGAATGGGTTGTCAAGCACGTCCACCAAAGAGAGCCTAGCTGAGGAGACAGCACACTCAGAGCCTGAGAGCAAAGACATGGTCAAAATACAGAAGGTGAGCTTCTTACTGGTGCTGGCAATATGTAGAGATTGGGAAATGAAGTAAAGGATATTATTGGTTATCTGCAAATGTTAAATATTGTACTCATTACCAGAAACATCTGCACAGTTCCCTGTAAATAGTAAAGAAAAACCATATAATATACAGTATATTGATCTGATTTATTTAGGAAGATCATAACAGGCTTCCGTATCCTACAAAATTAGGACTTTAGTCAGATATCTAACTATTCACAACTCTGTGTTGTCATTGTAACAATGCCTGGTGTGTCTATGTAAGATAACACTCCTATGCACAGTTGTAAACAATGTAAATTTTATTATCTTTGTCTTGTTCCCGTTATGGATGTACTTCCCTTTGGCGTTTGAATGCAAAATATAACCACATAATGTACCTGCCCTATGTCAATTATGTTAATCATATCCTCTTGCTATGCTTTGTGACTATCTTGTGATAGACTTTGACTATCGTGAATCAGTATCCCAGAAACAAACACTGTATCTAAAAAGTATAAGCAGAAGTTTTCTTGGAGAAGAAAAAAACACACATAAATTACCCAACCCAAAAGATTCTCCTCTCAAACACTGGTTTGCGTAACAGAACATTCAAACATACAATTTTCAAAACAAAAATTATTTTTTTACAGTTTTACACCCAGGCTTTTTAATAAACCAGGCTGAAAAAGGAGAGAAACATGGCCCACCCACTGTATTACTATATTATTCAGTTCAAACTGGGTACACATCATTTCAATACAATACAATTTAGGGTTGATTTAATTCTGATCTTGAAATCCACATCAAGTGTTCAATGCACCATCTACTTGTTTGATAATTGAACTGAATTGATGAGTTTTCTATAGCTTCTGTATAGAACACACAATGACCCTGGGTTGCCATAACTGCATTGCAAAGCATTTTCAGATTGTTGTCTGTGGAAAAAAAAAAAGTCATGCAGCTGCAGGCTAGGATGGAAAGACAATTTTTAAAGCTATTGGATTACAAAATGACTATGTTTTGCCATTTATGGGTAAAAACACTTTTGGAATTTGCCCATAGAAGTGTAGGTAATCATTTGTACAAGTAAACATTTCAAATCATTTTCATTAATGTTGAGATGTTCTACTAAGCTCAAGCTACAATTTGTATGGGGTTTATTAATAAAGGAGAAGATAGGCCATTTGCGTAAAAAAAATCATCTATTTGTACACAAATAACACCATTTCTGGCAAACAGCCTGATTAGTCTGTAGGTGGTCATGCACAGGTCAAAAATATAAAAAAATAGATTGCACATGACTAGACAGCTGAATTCAGCAGAGCTTTACCTCATTTACTTTGCAGACTGATAACTTACTTTGCCAAGTGATCAGCCTAAACTTCTTTAGTAAATCAAGAATCCAACTCAAGAGTTGTGTCAGTTACCAGGCTCAACTGTCCTCATTACCAGCTGCAGCTGTTGAAGGTCTGGGAAACAGAAAAGACTACCCCTACTTTGATTTACCGATTGACAATTTGATCTAGGAGTTCTTTCTTTATCAAAGACAGTCACTTTTCCTGTAGTTCAATATGTTCCCGTAAAAATTGGCAAAATGTTTTTGATGGTATAATTTGTTCTAACTTTTTCTTTCTGATAAAGATGCCATAATAAAGCAATCATCTTTTTTTTTTCATTTCAGGCCATAGTAAATGCTGCCAGGGGTAAGTTCAGTTTGTTTCTTTTCTTTTTAAATATGGCACATCATAAAGTTCATGCATTTAAATGGCAAACATTTGGTTTAATTAATTGACTGCATTTTCTAGTTGTTTAATTAAAAAAGTATCCCTGTTCTATGTCTTCAGATTCAAATACTTTGCAGTCCCCGGCAAAGACAGATAGTCCAGATATGATGAGAGCAGGTGAGTATCTTTGGGGGTTCATATGCTATATTTTGGCATCTTCTCTTGGGCTGGGCTCCCCTTGGCTTCCACGGCACCCAGGAAAAAAGGCATGGCTGAGCTCTACCTGCTAAAACTAAAGTAGTGAAAATTAACAGCATTTGTGCTGGTGTAATAATAAAGGCAATCTAAGCAGTAATTACGTGCAGTACTATATAGCAACCAATCATAATGAACTGTATTGCAAATTCCTTGTTAAAAAAGTATGATTGTTTGCTATTGGTTACTGCACATTGTAGTTTATTTCCTATATCATAGGAATGGAAATGCTTTTGCATAGTAATAGTAATGACATGTGCCAATACTGCACTGCCACAACATGGAAGCAATATTCACACACGCTAAAATATTGTACCATGGCACTTCATTGCTAACTAACAAAGTATCAAAGTGTACCTGTCATGCCGTTTTGAAATTTTTGTTGCTGATGCATATAAAGCACAGGTCATAGATCTGCTATGGGTAGATAGTACCATATACATTTTAAATACAGTTTTATGCGTTTCATATTTTCTATAAAACATGCCACATATATATGACTGTTTACTGTACATTGCTGGACAGCCATATTTAATAGTACATGTTTGTGGCAATCTACATTTGGTGCACAGCCTAACTGATGGACAGATGTAACCTATTGCACAGTTGAATAATTTTCTAGTTTTTACATATAGGTTCAGATATACATCAGTGTGCTATGCATTAATAAAGCGAACCAGTACTCTGTGGACCATAATCAGCATCTACTTACCCTTTTCACCTGCGTTTTTTTTTTTTAATTAGTACTTATGGGGAGCACATGAAACTGCCCCTGCCCACAATGCAGTACTTGGAGCCTAAACGACCAACAACCTGGACAGGAAACTGTCATGAACAGTGTTGGAGTGTAAAGTCAGTAGTCTGCTACGTGTGATATTTCATTATTACACAATAGCAGTTTTCTGGGCAATGTACAATATCTAAATTGTTTACAGATGCTACAAAACATCAAAAGGCAGTTGGATATTCCAGAAGTAAAAAAAATGTAACTTCTTTTCACCTGCAATCTGCAAGTTAACATTCTCCCCATGCCAGAAGCACATTAGCCAAATTCACTGAGACTGCAGTACCCTCTTGGGATCACTCTTCTCCCCAGTGGTAAATGATATGGATCAAATTTTGGGCATGGTTAACCTTTTTTCAGCCTGTAACTGCAGCCCCTGAACCAATTCTATATAATACTAACAAAGCAAAAAATGCTGCATACCACAATATAAAAATCATTCTTGCTGGATTTGGCAATGATGTTCTCATATCTGTTGGTACCTTAAGAACACCTTTAGAACACCTTCCTTTTCTTTGGAGGAAATGGAATAAATATTTTATATTTGGTTGCATCGGAATGAACAAAGCAGCAGGACAGGAGAAAATAGGTAGTGTATACTCACAATTGCCTATTCCTCTAATTCTTAGCTAGTCTTAGAAAAAAATAGAAGTAATGAAGGTGATTTTTGACATATTAGATTTAAAATGTCTTTATTTACTAATATAGTTACTCCATATAAAGACATCTTTGGAGGGAGTGGGAAACCTTGCAGTACCACCATTATTTTAGCCTTTTTGTTGTGGAATATGTAGATTATTTACACTCTCAATGAATATGTTAGCTGCTAGAAAGATGATTAGCATTGTTGTGCCATAATAGGCAAGTGACAGGTATGCTTTACATTTTAAGCTTTTCAGTGTACATGCTATGAAATTGTACGACTGGATTAGTAAATAGTGCTTCCAATACTGAGCAATTCATTATGTAGATGTAAACATTTTGCCACTGCTTCAGTTTCTGGCATGACAAACTTTCAATTTTTTCCAACATTAGTAAATGAAACTTGGTAAAAAAAAACAAAGGATATGTCACAGTCATTATGAAAACTATTTTTTTTTTAAGCTTCCTATATTTTTTTGTTCTACCTGTGAATGAATTATAGTCAGTCTAAAGCAGTGGCATAATGTCACAACATGGCACCATATGGTAATGACAATATGAATGCAGTTACACCAAGTAGTGGTGCCTAACTGTGCTGATCACAGCTTGCTGTTGTTAGTTCTGTTTCCTCACAGCATGACCAGGATCCTGCACTGGGGGTATAGCAAACCAAGGAAATGGCTGCATTATCTGCTACCTTTCTGCTTCGTTACCTTCACTCTAGGCCCACGTTCCCTACTGTGTTTACCTGCTTGCTGCCCCATGGCAGGGCGGTGGGAGGGTTTTAAACATGCTTTAAGATTTATATTGCTGTCCTGTTTGTGTCTCAGCTATGTATTCTGTGGAGATTACAGTAGAGAAGGACAGAATCACAGGGGAGACTAAGGTCCTCTCTAGCAACACTGTGCTCCCCAAAGAGCACCTGCTGCAGGGTGTCAAGGTGTATGAAGATGAAAAGAAAGGTAGGGTACTTTAGTAAGTCAGGGTTTTTATCTTCCACAGAAACAAAGGTAATTCCATGTACGAATATTTATTAAACTGTATTCTGAAACTGTAAGTCATTCCTCTCTTTGCTTCTGGATGCCTGTACCAGTCTGCACCGTGATGCAAGAGCAACTGCAGATGGACCAACATTTAAAGTGGATAGAGAAACCTTTATACCTTTTTTGTCTTCTAAGTTAATTTAATTTCTTGATTACTTTTCCACAATCTCTTGTATTTTGTACATACTAAGCTTTTCAGTTATAAGTATTATATGTTATTTTCTGTACACATAATTTCACAATTTATATAGATTTTATTTTTACATTAGGCTGTTTACATACACACTGATGCTCTAGAAATTAATTTATTGTCCATAAAAGGACCATTTTTAAAAAAAATTGAGTATATAGTTTTATAATAGTATAATCTTAAGCATTCGACACTTCCAGGTGTTTTGAATACTTTTATCCCCCTGCTGCACATTGTTGTCACATCTGATACCCTCTGTGTCACTAATGAGTCCACCTATATGTTCCTTTAGAGTTGCAGGGACACACTAGTGACATATCAGAAGTATGGTAAAATTGCTTGGAACCCAGAAAGGTTAAAGATTCCAATGGCATGTGTATCTTTGGATTAATCAGATTAAGTACCAATGTTATTATTTTAATCTTTACAGACTTTTTTTAAATATGTTCACGTTTACTACTTTTACTGAGTACTGCACTATTTACCTAAACATTTGCACAAATTCCATTTGTTTTTTTTGTCCTAATTTTTTTTTTGTTTTTTTCTCACAATCTCTTATCTCTCTTTAGTTGTTCATGAAGTAAGATCTGAGGTAGCAGTTCCCAATGACATAGTTCACCAGCTGAGTTCCACAGAGGTAGAGGAGCTGATCACAAAGGCAGAGGAAGCAACACTTAGTGAGATTTCCTTAACTTCAGATGAGAAGACCCAGATCAAAAAAGCTTCTCCCTGCAAGGAGATTCCTGGTGTGCAGGCTCGTCCCCCGCAGACATCACCAGGCCCAGAACAACCAGTAACCATGATTTTCATGGGCTATCAGAATGTAGAAGATGAAAATGAAACAAAGAAAGTTCTTGGTGTGGAAGAGGCTATCACTGCTGAACTGGTCATCATTGGTGATGGGGATGCTCAACCAGCTGTTGATGGTGACCTGCAAGAAAAGGCAGAGCATCCTCCTAATGGTGCTCCTGTAGATACGCCCAACAAGAGTGAGAAGCCAGAGACCAATGACACAGCAGCACCCACAAGTGGAGAGCAGGACCTAACTCTGAAGAAACAAAGGTGCAAGTGTTGTAGCGTGATGTAAATAGGATAATGTAGGGGAGGGTTTTGCCTTTCCTCCTCTACTTCACATACTCCTAAAGCCTGAGATGGGAGCTCCCTTGTCACTATGGGGAACTGCTACCCCTTTAGCCTTTTTCTCAGTTCCATAATGGGTTCCCTCTGTCTACTGCAGCCTTTGAGGGAGCCCCCTTCACAATTTCAAGACTTAGAATGTGGTATCCAGTCTGCCATAAACATTGCTTCCTTTAAAACCTGGAAGGACTTTACAATGTATAACCTATAATTTGACTCAGGCCAAACTGAATTCCTAGCTTAAAGCTTTTTAAGACTGTGAAGGAGGCTTTCTTTCATGTCACTCCCAGGTGTATGAGAGGGGTGCTTGTTTTTCTTCTCAGCTATACATGCCATAATGGCAAAAACAGTTCAACATTTTCTCCTGTTGCCATCCACTGTACTCGTCTAGGAGGTATCTGCAGCTCTCTCTCTATATTAGGAAAGCTACTGCCAGTTTTTACAAAGAAGACATTCAGCATATACTTCCAAATGCCTCCAATTTGCTCACCTCCAAGTGCTAAGCCTTATTATTGCTCAAGCCTGATTTTCGAAAATATTAAAAACATACATAAATGAAAGGTGATGTGGATAGTACAGAATTACTGAAATAAAAATCTGCCTAGAATATCTTCACTTATGTATAAAAAGCTGAGCAGGAATTATGTAACAATGTGAAGATACTTGTACGAAAAACTACAATTTATTAAGAGTTATACTGTGAACGCATTTTATAGAATTTTCATTCTAGAAAAGCAACAGTGAAAGTGCTAAAGTTAGGACCCCATTTAGCCCAGGTGTAAGAGCATTTAGCTAAATGTGCTAACTATATTGTTTCACATGGTTCAGCCTGTGTCTGTTGAAGATGGCTCCAACAGCTGGATATTCACCTCTTTTGAGCATTTATCCTAATCAAAATTATATATATATATATATATATATATATATACACTTTACAGAGCAGAGAGTATAAGGAGATTATGAGAAGAGGGGTAACAGGTGCACCTCAGACACTCTCAGCCTAGTTCTTACCTCCATGATCGTGGCATCCATCATTAAACAGTGCTTTGCTGTACTCGCTGCATTCTTATTGCGGCATTGTATTACTCCAGTGACAAATGTACAATTTAATGAAGATATGAGAGTTTGGGAAGTTGTTCTGCACTCTGGTATATTTTCACAATTTCAGTGGATAGAGAGAATAGCGCAAGATTTTTTTTTTGCAAGGGGTAGGCACTACACTATTATTGTAGACAGCGTGCCAAACTAAAGCAGTATAACACAATTTAAATATGATCACAGGCCACAACTGAAGATGCAGAATATTAAACCTGACATCTTTATTTCTTGTATTTAACGGCATGTTAGGATGCATAGTAATCATTGGTGCACTGGATCATGGCATAATTATTTTAGTTCCCATCAACTAAAAATAGTAATTCAATTATTGGTCCATTAGAATCTCTTAGCAGTCTCCTTTAGAGGTTCTAATGCTGTAGGAAGTAAAAACTACATTACAGCTATAGTCATTTGAACCCTCCTATAATAAGAGTCAAGAAGTACTGGAGATGTGATATATAGGTATTTTTTTTTCCTTTACGTCCATTTGTTTAATGCTGTAAGCTCTAGTGGCTGTGTAGGATTGTGTATTCTGCAAGACCTTGTATGATGTGCATGGAGAGGTGCTGCAGGTCTTACTGAATTCCCTCTGATTTTCTCCATCCATCCCTTTTGCCTATCACCCTTGTATGTTAAGTGTAAACCCTCTGCACCCAGCTGAGTTTGTGTGTCTCAGATGTAGCACATGAAGCTTGGTGTTCATGAGGTCATAGGTCCTAAGCTGGACTTTCATAATGGTGCCTCTGTCTTTTGCTCTGCATTTCCTATACTGACCCTCACCTTTCCTATTTTGCCCAAATTTCAGAATTCATTGTAAAATATGTCAGTACGTAAATAAAATGTGTCATTAACTACACAATTGCAATAAGCTTTTATGTGTGAATAATTGTGAAGGACGTTCAATCTGTTTTTTCCAGACTAACTAAAACATATCTTGAATAAAGATAAAGTGACAGATCATAATATCCATTGCTACCAAAAAAAAAACTAAAAGAACCAGACAAGTTCATAGATATACATTATTTATACACATTTTGAGAACTTTTTGAGAAATTTTTTAATGCTTTCCACAAACTCTATAATATAGGTTACAGAACATTGCATTCACACAAGGTTCTATCAAAAGCTCATTAGTATCAGTTTTCTCACTTACTAAGAAATACAATTTTTTTTTATGTTAAAATATTTAATTTGACTGAAAAAAACTACCAGAAGATAAAAGCGGAAATCTAGTCTCCAGAATTAAAATAGGCTTGGTGTATATTCTAATATAACAAAGTAAGCCTTGGATCTGGAAAAAAATATGGATAAAAAAGGGAATGTTAACATTACCAAGAATAACATGAAAATTAAATGAATAGTATTGTGTATTAAAGTAGCTTTAAGTGGTCTGTGCCTCAAACAGTCTGGCTAAATTGTTTGGTGATGTTGTAGTGTTTCTGCCACAGTCCTGGATTGTATTTCTCTGAAGGCAAGATAATCAATTTCTTTGTACAATTCATTAGAAGATATAATCTCAGTGGATTCCCAACAGCTAAATTTACAATCTATGTATTATTTTAAGTCAGGGTTGCATGAAGGGCAAAAGAATTTGGACCGATACATTTTTGCAGTCATATGCGGTCATAGCCTGCATAGTTTATGCAACTAAACATTATGAATTTATAAATACTCAATGCAACACTGTATCGTCAAAATGTTTTACACACATTAGATTAACAGCATTTTTATGATGCAGTAAAGCCTGAACTGTATCCTGTTGCAGTGCTATTAATTTTGAATGGCACCCCGACTACAGTAGCAGGCAATGCACTTGCACTGCAGCATGGCTATGAGATTCAACATGCAATGTGGTGCCAGATCCCTCACTTCATTTTTTTTTGTGACAATAACCCCCCCCCCCCCCCATAATGTGGCTTTTGATTCACACAGAGTGAGATCAGGCACTGGCACTGTGTCATCAGAGGAGCAGCAAGAGACAAAAAAGAAGATGGACATCTTCAAATGGCAAATGGAACATTGAAGAAGATGAAGGCAACACAGGATTTACTGGAATAAAGTATGTATATTTGTGAAAGAATTTACTTCAGAAAGTAAGTGCTTTAGAACATGCAAACAAAGAAGTGAAATCACTGACACATGATATTGCTGACAACCAATAATACATTCCTATCAGTGGAGTAAATAGCACCATTGCAACCTGTTACAGATATTGAAGTGAAGTAGTAGTAGGTGCCCTATGCTAAAAATTTAAGGGTTTAAGCAACGGGCACTACTTCATGAGGCAACATACCAAGGATGGTAGATCAATGCCTCACTTGATGCACATCAGACATCAGTTTAGTCCTTTCTCCCTCTGGTCATTTGACCCATGAAATGACCCGGAAGAAGAAAACATTTTACTTCCCAGCAGGCACTCAATTATAGCTGGTAGGAAATAAGTAAGACAGAATATCTGCTCCATACAGCTGGTCACTAAGCCCATTTAAACTTCTGACCAACTGAAGAACCTCGCACAGTGCTTCTCAGCTCCCATGAAGCTCCAAAACTTCCCATCATGCAGCAAAACCTAAAGAGCATTCCAATTAACATAGTGCCCCCAAACTTATCACACTGCCTTTCATCTACCATAGTGGACCCAAAACTCCCACAGTGGCCATCCAGGAACTGTGCTTCCCTTCCCTGTATAGTTTATACATGTTGATAATATGGATTATTGTGTACCTACAGTTCACTCACTCTGGGTCTACACACCTTAAACCAAACTGCTTATATATTACCAGTTCTAGTTCCACAGATAAAAATTTGGCAAACTGTTATTAAAACTCTTCTTGAATGGAAAAGATAAACTATGATGCCTTAACCTGTGTTTTCCAGCTACTCTAGAGTCTAGTGCAGGACTGAAAATATTTGCCAACTGTTTAGCAATTTGCAAATGATTTTTAGGACATCCACTACAGTTTGCTGGATCACCCGGGTTCTCCCATGATAGTGTGATAGTGTATCCGCTATAGTCTTGGAGTGCTTTAATAAATCAGGCTGATTGCGTCAAATTTGGAGCTTCAAAGAAGAAAATGCACTTCAGAACATCCACAAGTATGCATTATATGTGTTTGCCTACCTACCCTGATGTTATTCATAGTAATCATGCAGGTTTTATAGTTTTCAGGACTTTACTTAATTACCAGAGGTATGGGAACTTTGAAACTAAGGTTATAAATTTTACTGCTAGCATAATCAACCTGCAGACAGCAAACACAAAATGAACCTACTCTACTTGGTTTTATATATTGTTTCACATCCATTGTATATGACAAATATGTAATCTTCATATTCAAGTGAAATATGTTAAATCTTGATGTTGTTCATAGGTCTGACATAAAGACCTTCTTGGTAAATACAGGCTTTCTGGCACATTAAGACATGCAAAATGTTCTAAATCGGCCTGTGTAAAGGACAGAAGGCCAGGACATAGTGTTTACATCTCTTATAACATGTGCAATATATATCAAGCGCAAACTGTGGGAAATGATATTACTTTGTATTTTCTCCAGTAGTAGTAGTATATGTTTTTTAAGCATCACTTTATGCAAAATTTAGAGTTCAAGTGATACTTTTTAGTGGTTAACATAATTTACTAAAGATAAAGGCTTTTAGGATTTCTTCTGAAGAAAAGAGGCAGTATAATCCAGAAAAATTATTAATGTAGGGTATTGAAGTTTTTATCGGTAATAACTCAAGTTAGCCAACAAAGAGTATCACTTAAACATCAAACTTAGATTTTCTGAGAAGTAATTTGCAGTCATAGGGTTTTCTCAGTACAAAATAATTTTAGAGAATGAAACCTCAGACTTCCATTAAAGCATATTCTGTAGGCCCGCTTATAAATGGCTGGCATGAAAGAGCGGAAAGCAAGCCCATTTTTACTTATCTACTTGTTACCTTCAAATGGAATTGAACCCCTTTTGGCATGCAGCACATTAGAAAGTCAATGATCACATCCCTAACTGACCCTCAGAAAAGAAAATCTAATGTTCCTACCACAGTCATGTATCATTACCACCACCTAAGGCCTTTTTTGGGGGAGAAGTCAAATAACATGGTTTTAGGAATTGGGAGGAAACTGATGTGCCTAGAGGTAAAGATGTGGTGGCTACATTAGATTTCTTTTTTTTGGGCTTTTTTCTTTCCTATTGTTTACCTGAAAATCCTTGAAATACCTCACCTCCTGTCACTTCTTGTCTCTGCTTTTTTTCCCTATTCCATCTATTGGGACAGCCATAGCCATCACACAGACGGGACATCAAAAATGTCAACCTTTATTCATCCACAATAAATTAAATGTCAGATTTATGACCCCAATAAGTCACACCTCAAAGATATCATCATGCTTTCTTTTAATTTCATAGGAAGTGACAAGTTTATTGCGTTTCTGGCAAGATAAACAAGTTATTTTTGTAGTTGGTGAAAATGTTCTTGGTCTAAAAAGTGAAGAAATGCATGAGGCCATTAGATTTGAGAACTGGTTAGATGCAAAATGTTACATTTTTGTTTCTGGATTTAGATACACTTTAAGCCCATGGTTCAACCCCAAATGTCACTGGTAGGACCATTTCTAGTCCCCTAAACCTATAAGTGAATAAGCACAGATGGCTGACGTAGAGGAATATAAAAGTTCCCTACAAGATATTTTAGATATTGCCTGGTGATTGGGCTTAATTGAATAAGTACATAGGAGTGCAGAAACTGATATTGGTGTGCCTAGCTGATTGCCTTGTCTGCATTGATCATAATGTATTTGAATGACATATTGATTCGTTTGTAGCGATGCAAACTGGCCATCCAGCAATCTAGGAATTAACAAGGAGGTGACCTACGTAGCAAATAGAAACTTCAAATGGAGAAGGAAAACTGGAAAGGAAAAAATAAAGGAAAAAATAATCTATGGTACCTTTTCAAATGAATCATGGTAAAATTATTAATAATCCCTTATGTTTAGATCCAGAATTATGTAGTGCATTGATGAAATGTGCCATTTAAAGATACCTAAAAATGTTTGTGTTCATCCAAGTAGCACAATGTATGTGCTCTATTACCAATAAACCCATTTTGATAACACCAAGAAATGTGTTTACTCTATATTGCCACCCAAGAAACCTATCCTACCATAATCAGGTACAAATGTTTCTGCTTTTCTGAATATGCTAGTGATAATGGAATGTGTAATATCAACCCATATGACAATTTGATCTCATATTATCTGAGTGGTTTATCTGTAAGGGGTTATATTGTGCATTCAGTCACCAATACCTAACAATACTACAGTACAATATTTAGTATTTTTAACAAATTTTTTTGCCTATCATTACCATTCAACCTAATGGGTTTACAGGACATGTTCAGATTATTGCAATAACATCTGCCTGGCCCCCAGCTTCCCCTCCAGCTCTCATGAAGTTTCCCGATGCAGGCTCTACTGACAAACTCGTGCTTGGTTCCTGTCTAATAAAAGCGGCTCTGTGATCAGCAACATTCCTGGGTACATATTCCCTATGTCAGCATCCCATGACTATTGTACTGTGTCACTGCTGGTCCATACTTGCCAAGGGCCAGCTTTCCGTATACCCATCATACATTAAACTAACCAGTGAAAATAGGCAGAAGTGAGAACAGGATGGATGAACCTCAGGATAGATGGAGGCAGGTAAGGAACTCACCCTCCTTCCGGGTATATACAGAATGTGATTTCTTTTTTAAAATTAAATAATTGACTGAGACAATATAGTAATATGACTCCAAACAATATATGTATTCTCTATGCTTTACTTTTCTTTTTTAGGTTCCTCTTAAAAAAATGAAACAGAAGGGCCAACCTTGTAGAGATAATTTTTTATAGAGCATTTCCCAAACCTGTCCACTGGGACAATTTACAGGTTATATATTCCCTGTCCAGTAATTGAATTTTTATAATTCTATTAAAATGTTATTATTAATCCCATCTGTGCTTTTAGCTGCAAACATGCAAATTATGGCCTGTTACAGGGAACAAGAGAAGGAAACAGGGGGAATGTTAAAAAAAACATTCCCCCTCTGCAAAAATTGCAGGGATTTAAACAATCTGACTTTTAAAATTCTACCTGCTTATGGTCTGTAATGATAGGTTTCATTGTGCAGAAAGCTAAGGTTACAGCGTAGCAAACCAACCACTTGTCTCTTATTGTTCCTGGCAATGTCAATCTTTAACAACAACAGAATTTTTTTAATACATTTTTTATTAAACAAATGAAAAAATTGGTAATATTATTTAATATTATTATTCATAAAAGTAATTTCATTACAAAGAGAACTACATTTAAAAATTACTAAAAATTATTACAAAACAGGGTTAGCGAAGATTTTCTTGTAGTTAAATGGTGCACCAAGGCAAGTAAAATCATGCTAAATAAAATCACATTTTAGGTGCACACTGTACATTACAACAGTTTTTTACCAGCAGACTAGGACTCCAGGAAAGATCTCTCTCCCCCTGCTCCACTTTAGACTGTCACCCTTTTTAGGTTGCCCTCCAGTCCGGGCTCACACCCTGAGTAATCCTGTCCTGCAGTGTGTCTGGCACTTTGTAGGCACTGATGTGCTGGGAAAACCAGACACACAGCATGAACCTCTCCCTGTTCTCCAGTTCTGCAGTGTTTAAGCAGGAATTACTTTGCATCTGTTGTTGTGTGGCACAATGATCTGGCATTGATTGGTTGAGGCCATCACTGCACAGACTCAAGGGGGGAAAGACACCAGCCGATTGTGTGCCTGTGAGCTACTGGGTGAGCAGAAGGGCAGGGTGGCATAAAAGTAGATCACTTGCCAACCAGGTATTCAGCTGCTGTACTTGTGCTGCCTACTTTGTTTACCATGCTACCACACAAACAAAGTAACACAATAGTATTTTCTTACCCTATATAGCCTCCTTTTCTTCAGGTGTACCACTGATTCTGACATAAATCAAAACTTACTTTTGGCCACAACTGCCTCTTTGGTTAATAAATGTCATATGATGCAGTATATAGCAGAGACTTGCATTTTCACCCCCACTACTATCTTGTTAAACATACGGTATATAACAAATTGTCTAAATTTTTCATGTACACCTATGATAGAAATGCGTTGTGTTTTTATTGTTATTTTACATATATGTTGATGTAAAAAGTATGTAGCAGAATCCAAAATTTGCAATAACGGTGTAAAGGGTTTCACAGGTAATATAATTGTTACAAAGAATTAGCAGTTAACTAACAGTTAACAATTGTTAAAATATCTACAAATAAATGTTAAAAAGAAGATGCACCCATGACACTGTTGCCAAAAAAAGGCAACAATAAAAGATGTTTACTATCTTTTACTGAAAGTTTGTGTAGAGATGTACAGTGCAGGGGAAGAATTGAGGGAAGGGGGGGTGAATCCATTATTTAGGATAAGACTCTGTTGGTATCGTAGCAAAGCAAAGGAACAGAGTTGGCAGTGACTGCCTAATTTCTTAGGACAGATGGTCTTGAATTTTGTAAACCCACATTTAAAACATTTCAAACAAGGATTTTTTAACCATGCCAAAAGTTGTGGAGACTAAAACCTAAAGGCTAATTTCTATTGTGTCAGACACACTTTAAACACCTACATTTGAAGTGCAATAAACCATGCATTTTTTAAGCATTTTTAAGCATGCATTTTTGCAATACTAAAGATTTTTATCAAAAGAAATTGAGCATTTATGGGTGCTTTAGGTCCTAATTTTGACGCAGCAGCTGCTTTGCCAACAAAAATATAGATTTTTTTGGCATGTAGCGTTTTAAATATATATATATATATACATTCTTTTAAAACAAGCCATAAATGTAACAGTCATTGGTGGTGTGATAATGTCATGGGTGAAAGGTGAATAAGGAAGTGAAAGTAGAAATTCTAACTGGCCGCATGCCAGGCATTCAAGCTATCGATACTAGGGAGTCCAAGGTCAAATCTAAGAGACTGAAATAAAAGACATCTCACTTTAGGAGGGTGCAGCCACAACTGTGTATTATAATAGTAAATATTGAACATGACAGAAAGGTTATAGTTGTAAATAAAAAAAAAATATATAAAAAATCAGAACTATTATTAAGTTACAGGCTCAGCATAGAGATCTTTATCATTTACTACCACTTTTTTTAAATAAAAGGGATATAGGAATCATAGAATTAAATACAAAAACCCAATAGTGTGAAATATAAGAGTTCTTTAAAGCTTCAAGGGATCTCCACACTAATAAGTGAAGAAAGTTGAGAGTGGCGTGGGACAGTTAAGGAACATAATTAATTCAAGTCAGTAGCAGTGATATAGAACTAATAAGTGGTATAATTAATGATAAAGCTATAGAGGATTTGGAGTTTGGAAGACAGCCTTGATTACTTTATGGCACACTGGGACTTGAATCCACCGCTTCACATGCATCTAGGATATACATTGGTAGAATGTATTGTCACAGTTGCAAGTACCCCTTAATTAAATAACTAAAGTTTTAGTAAAGAACAACAGTTTACGAGTCCTTAAATGATGGATGTTCAGAAGTAATTTATTCTACTAAATACATTAAACAGAGACTGTAGATGCATCCAATGTGTTTTGGAAGGCCAAAACTGCACTTTTTTTCACATATTCATAAAAGTATATTAAAAACTCATTCATAATAAAGGATGTGATGTTAATAATATATCAGATTGTTTTTTGCATATCTTTAAAAATGTTTGCACATTTTGTAAAACTAAAATTTTATTTAAAAAGGTACAATAGAAGTAACGACATACATAGTTAGCAAAAGCTTAGGTTCACAATGCTATGCCAGTAGACCAACACATGGAAAAAAGGAGAATGACAATAAGAAAGTGTCATGTATTATTCAACATTTTCTTTTTCTAGATGTTTTGCTTCCCAAATATAAAGGTTGGTCTAGCCCAATAGCCCAAAAATAGAAGAAAAAAGAATGGGGGCAGAAAGGAATAGTGGAGGGGGAGTAGGACTTATGAGGTACCCACAGAGTTGCCTTCTTTGTGGCAATTGGACTAGGACCTGTTTACATGAGGTTGAAGACAGGTGTTGAATTTTCAGTACCTAGGAGTTAACTATGATTCAAAGATAGTCAGACACTGTTTGGAAATGAAGATAACCTACTGGTAATACTGGTGTCAGACAATCTTGGGAGTTATGAATAAGTTTATGCATGTCTCTTATTTTGTCATTCCTGGTGAGACAGTCTTTCATTGTGAATAAAATAAAACATTTTTTTTAATATACTTAGTGGTCAAGGGGGTTTTAAATGAAGAACTAGGACCTCCCTCCCTGTGATAAAACCTGTTTCATATAAGTTGATAAATGGTGGTAAGAAGAGCAAGATGTTTGGAGAGAATTTATGTGTACAATCTTAGACCATTATATAATAATTTAAACGTCTAAGGCCATATATTCTACTATAGGTTGAAGACTAATCCCTTTAGAAAAGTCTTTGATAGTTTTGTTTTAGCTTTTTGTTCTCAATTTGTCATATCATGGGGAAATAAGTTGTATAGACCTTGTACAGAGTTGTATTGAAGTAGCATGTTTTGAACTGGTCAGCTTTGTCTTCTGTAGTGGCATAAGGGTGTCTTAGTGATGATTTATACTGTGTTGTACAGACTTTTATTTGTGGAATACTGTGCAAGCTCACTTATTGTTGATGCTAGGATGTGCTAAGGTAGTCTCTAGCAGTCTGCAGCTCTAAAATCTGTTGAAGCTGCTAGTTCTGTAGGTTATGCAGGCTGCAGTTAGGAAGGTGTAGAAGTGGAGTGGCATAAAAAATCACTCTTTCTGCTGTAAGGTATGTTTCTGTATAATTTCACCATTGGTACATGTCCCTCATGGAAGTGCCTGGCTACACCTTTCTTTTGTTGGACTACATCTTGCTTATTATCCCAATGACCAAAGTTGAATTAACAAGATTCCCTCTAAGTAAAGATATGCAAAGGAAAAAATCATTTGAGATGAATAGTCATGCTTCTCACAGGTGAAAATCTGACATGTGTATACAGAATCCCTGAAGTTCTGGTGAATTGACGAACGAATAATCGGTAAGGGTGGCTGTACTCCTCAATAGAGGACGGCGTGGGGGGGGATTAAGGTGCTGCTTCCTTGTCCTCCCCCCTTCTTTCTCTAAAGAACAGAATAGGGTTGAGTATATGGCGTTCATTCATCTGTCACTGGAAACAATCACAAAACATTGTTTTCAATTACAGGAATCTCTTTTGAGCATTAAAAGAAGATAACTAGAGCCTTTAAAGACTTATTCAATTGAGGAGAGTGAAATTTTGCTTCTACATAAACTGGCATAGGTAGGCATGGCATGTGTTCGTGGTAAAACTTTAAGGTATTACATTCTTCCATTAGTAAAGCCAGTGTTTTATTCAGGATTATGAAGATCAACAATTAGAAAGGTCAAATATATAAAAGCATAACAACAATGTATTTTTTCATTAACGATTTTTATGTGACTCCAGATCTGTTTCTCTTGCACCACATTGGTAGAGTAACGTGTCCATTTATCCATTTCAATGTCTGTTTTGTCACGGAAAAGTGAAACGTTTCTACTGCTGCTTGAAAGATGGGAAACAAACATATTTTTTTTTTGTAGGTAAAGAGGACATGAAAGGGGAATGCCTATGTATGTATGAATGCATCTGTCAATCAAGTGTTGTAGCAAGGGTCTGCAAAAAATAATGTGATATCCCAATCACATTGCTTCTATTGATTGCTTCTAGATGTGATACTATCAATTTTTGATTCAGTTGTCTTAATCTGGGCTTGCAGGCCTAAATTCTCCACTTACTATACGAGTAAGGTGGGAAATGGCATTAATCAAGCCCTGTTAAAAATTTAGCTATTGAAGAAGGTTCCTCTGAGAATGTTAAACTGGATGCCCATACGACTGGAAATCTTTAAAAGCCTGCTGGCTATCCATAAATTCCATTAGTATTTCCCCTATTGAGTGCGTAGCTATCCAGGGGAATTCTGAAATAGTGATCCCTCATCTGATAATAGAAATGTGTTTTTATATGACAATGTAAAGTAGTATTAAAGCATATTGTAAAGGGCATCTGGGTTTCTCTGTAGAATGTTACAAACTGTTTCTTTCTACTAGGTCAGGGGTCTGCAAACTCTTATGGCCACTAGGTCATTTCAGGTATGAGCGGGAGCAAACTAGGCCGAACTCTGAATCCCGCCCTAATGGCTCCGTTCCTCACCAGGGAACGCCCCCTGATGTGAAATCCCTCTCGCATGCATTGCGGAGGAGAGAGATTTACCTTCAGGGAGAGTTTGCTATTTACCGCGGCCACGGAAGTATCAGGCCTGCCGCAGTAAATAGGGGAGCCACAGCAAGGAGGTGGAACCGGAGCTCCGGTGGCTCCAGCTCTGGTAGTTCCTAATGCCCCCTGGAAGATCCAGCCAGCAACCCATGGCTCCGGAGCCGCAGGTTGCTGGCTGGCATCGGTCAGGGGGCATTAGGCTGGAACGAACTACCGGCTAGGCCATATCTGCCCTAAAGGCGGGATTTTGCCAACCCCAGTTCTGGGCCATGCATAATCAGCCTACTGCAGCCTTGGAAAGTAAAAGGAATGCAGTTGCATAGAACTGTGATGTTTAGCCTTGTGTGTCATGTCTTGAATGCTTTCCTTCTATGTTGAATTCTTCTGTCTTATTCACACAACTTGATGTAAAAAAATCTGATGCTGTTGTTTAGACGGCGTTCCATCCACAGATTGATTACTTTTAAGTAATGAACATTGTCTCTAACATTTGGGCAGCTTGACCTGCAACACCCCATGCAAACCCATGTAAACCCATGTATATTTTAGTCTAGCATGGTTGTTTCAGCTCCATACACATTTTTAGGAACTGTGTAAACAAGGCTTCAGAAAAGTGAAAATGAAAAACATTAGTTTTTAGATTGGCTAATAGCCTAGGTCAGAAATACACATGCACAATGTAGAATGGGGAATCAACTGTTATACCTTTGAACCACAACTGTTTCGTGTTTACAAATTTTTTTTACAACATCTTTGATGTATACTTTAGGCCATGTTCAGACCTTTGTTTTGTCAGCATTTTTACAGCCTGCAAAACGCCTACAAAAGCCTTGTAAAAAATATTTTAATTGAAAATGAGTATGTCTGTTTTTGAAGGCTTTCACAGGGTTTTGCAGGCATTGGGCTTTTTTGAGCATTTGTTCAGAAGCTCCATGTACCTTCTAGGGTCATTTGGCCACCCAAACGTCTCTATAGACTTGCAAACCTTTAAAAAATTGTCTGTACAGGCTTTTGCAAACACAAGTGTTTTTTCGCCTGAAAATGATCAAAATGATCCTAGAAGCCTTGCTGTGCAGAGTTGTCTTCCAGGAGCATTCAACAGACATGTTTTTCAGAAGCAGGTCTGAACATACCCTAAAACTGAATAAAAGTGATTGTGACTTTAATTATTATTATTTAAGATCATAGGATGACAATATTAAACAGTTTCCTAAAAAGGAATCATGTCGGTCACTAATTGTTTTATAGTGAGTTGGTATGCATAAAGTGTGCAATTTTTTTCTTTTACTGCAAGGGCATTTGTATGGGATGTGTTTGCAATGAGTATGTACAAGGTCATTGCTCTTTCTCCGCCTTTTTGTTTCACTCTGAGATCTGTTCTATAGGACTAGGACAACTCCCTGCCTTTGCTTTTGTCGTTTCCTGATCGTTCCATCTGAAAAATATCCAGGTATCCTTTTCAGCTGCCTGGTGTCGTGTATAAACCCAGGATGTTTAAATACCCCTCTCCATGGCAGGTGCTGTGCAGCAGTTTGGAGAAGAGAGAGCAGGTAAGTGCAGAGAGTGCTGAGATGAGTGTTGTGAATAACTGTGGATATTCCAGGTGTGGAATTAACACAAACAGTGTCATATAATATCTGTTTATGTAACTGCTATGGGACACAGAAGCTGGGGGGGCATATAACTACACAATAATGAACTTTATTAAAGTGCTACCTACCTTAGGTTTCCAGCAAAGTAACATTCAAAGTTCATTAAGTCAAAAAGTAAAAGTGTGTCTAAAGTCTTTTTATCATTTTAGATAGTAAAAGGTGAAAAGTGTAAGGTTTTTTATTGTCTGCGTCCTCAATGGGGAGCTCATCCCTCCCTATTTCTCCTAGCTATTAATATGAAAGGGACTGTGGCATTGTCAGGGTTACAGAGGGCAGGGTAACAGGATATTAGGATGAGATGGAGTAATAGGAATGAGTGGTTACTCTTGGAAAGCTTTAGATATTTTTACAGTGAGGGGCAGCACACTGCTTGTACACATAAGGTTACGCCACATACAAATGTTACCAGGCTGTGCAGTTCATAGAGCTCTTCTGCCCCACATGGTTGCATCTTCCAGGCGGAAAGGTCCAGTCAATTTTCTATCCCTGTGCAGCCCAACCTTCCTTATTGGGCACAGGAGCAAAAGCACCTGCAGTATCTCAATGGCCAACTGACCACTCTCAATAAGAAAGATGCTGGGGAAAGATGCTAGGAGGGTTGTGTCAGATACCACGTGGAATATTCAAGATGGAAATTCAATGAGCAGCAACAACTTGTGTAACAACAATGAGAATTGTGTCAAGGCATATGACCGGACACTGATCACACTAACCACATATATATGTCCATCATTACACGTTAAATGAACATACTTGGTACCTTCACTAACTGCACAAATTACAAAATAATAGCTTGCTGTAGCCTGATTTAGCCTCTCTTTGTGGGCAGACAAACCAGGGAGCAGCACTGTTATTTTACAAAATTCTACACCTTCCCTTGTGGTGGGAAATGGTGGCAGTATTAGGCAGGGAATTTAAGCATTTTATTTCTAAATGTGGGTTAATGGCAGTGTCAGAAACTGCATTTCTAAGTGTGGAATGTGGCCAGCCTGCCTGCTGCTACCCACACCCCAAACTGTGATGTACTATTCCCAAGACAGCTGCATTTCTGGCTATCGATTGGACCAGCCCTTGTTTCAGTGACAACTGTCCAAAGGAGAATTTATCTTTACTTCTTCCCAAGACAGGAAGTTTAGTCAAATTTCCTCAATAGGACACAAACAGCTAATATAAATAAATGTATCATGTACCATAATACATTTTTGCAACTGAATATTGGGTACTAAGAGAAAGAAAAAGAGGTTATGCATATTTTAAGGCTGAAGCCACATACTGCTTTGAGTATGTTGAGCTAGGACAACAGTATGGTTTAGTTATGCGCCTGATTACACAAGCAGAAGCCACAGAACATTATTGAGAATATTTTTTCATGATTAAATATAGTTATATACACAGCCATATGTTGCACAAACTCATCCACGTTCACTATCATACTGATCGATGCCCCATTCTTGGCACACCCACCTATTAACCAGCCTTACCCTGCTGTATGACAGCATTTAAGAAGCATGCAGCGTACACCTCTTTACACCATCTCTGAAGCCTTTTCCCTGAGTCCCTCCTCTGCCATGGGTGTGACCCTATTATCATCATTGGACTTTGCCTAGCCCTAGAGTACCTAATCATTCAAATCTTTCAGGTTCAGAGTTTAGAGTATGGACACAACGAAGAGACTGTGACAGAGGACTGCAAGGTGAGAGAGATGAAAAGAGAGACATATATACTTTAAATTTAAACAGTAGCCAAATAAGAATGCAAGTGGCTTTAGGGTCAGGGTAAACAATTTGGATGTTTGTACAAAACTGTGAGGGGGGCTAAATAGTGTCCTCACCGTGGGTAGAGACAATGCAAAATGAAATGAAAAATACATAAAGAACACTAAATGATGAGGAATTATTTTATTATCAAAAGTGTCAAAATACTTACAAATTAGATACCAGTAAATACAGATTGTAAATACTTTGACACTTTGGATATTAAAATAATTCCTCATCATTTAATGTTCTTTATTTAGTGTACGGCAACTCAAAGGTGTGTTAATATTTATATATAATGGTAAATGCACATTTGTTTACTGGTTTTATTTCTAAACAATGCTCATTAAATGCTTAATATTTGTGTTGTGGTGTTGCATTTTATGTCTTCTCTGTATTCTAGCATGTCAATAAAAATGCACAAAATATAATGAATTGTTTACTCTATGCGGTAGTTTTAGCTGTTAAGCTCCCTAAATAAATATATTTTTATATATATATATTAATAATAATAATATTAAACATTACTTACATAGTGCCAACATATTACACTGCTTTACATTAAACAGGGATATATATATCAGCTTGTAACCTTTCCTAATACATTCTAAATACAAGTGTAATTGTGTTTTAAGACTTTTGTAATCTTCTCCTGTGTACAGTCAGTGTGTTTGTGTTTGTAAAATGCTTGGTGGTATATTCCTGGAATTATCAGTTGCTGGTGTTATCAGCAGCTTGCAGAAGTATCGTTTTCCATCACACCCCCTTGCTACTTGCTACTTGCTACATGGCATATGCATAAATTCAGTATTATGCAGTTTTACATATTTAAATAACAGGCATCAATAGATCTTGACCCCAAGATGCATTTCTCAAGGGTCAAGAGAAAATGCATTGTTTCATACAGAACATGTAATACAGTTGTAAAAAGGTCTGAAAAATGCATTTGTCAATGCAGTGAACATTGATGCAGTGCAAGTAACATATGTGTTATGAACCTTAGAAGCAGAAGTGGCTCATCCAGCCCTGACCATATGCAATGAAGGTCAATTGTGAGTCAGATCTTCCCAAGATCAGTACCTGACCTCACCAATACTTTTTTGGTTGAATGAGCACACATTCCAAGAAACTCCAAAAATACAGGGAATCTGGCATCCCTTCAATCATTCCCTGGTGGGAATCAATTATTGCCATTGAAACAGATAGACCTGAAAGATTCCCTCAAGGGAATGTTTGAGGGAATGTCTCACTCCCTGTTTTATAAATAGAGTCTATAGGGTCTTCCCAGAGAAGGGGAGGTTGTTGAAGCCACAAAGAAGAATTCTATATTAATGCTTTTGGTTATGGAATAAGATGTTTAACCAACTCATATGGGTTTTATGGTTAGATGTCCACAAACCTTCAGCAATTTATCAAAGTTTTCATCCCTGTAAGGGCAGGGAATATTTTTCAGGAGTGTGGAGTATCCCTGAACAATAAGAATCAACATCGTTCATAAAGGACCTTTAAATTTGATTGAGAAATAGAAATATATTTAGATTATTTGGATGCATAGTAGGAGTTAACTGTGTAAAAAATAAACCCATTCAAAATAGAAGGTTGTCAAGCCCCTTTGAATTTAGTAGCTACATTTGTGAGGAATTGATTGGGCTAAAAGAGAAAAATATTCTTGCCATTTGGATGCACAGTAATAAATAACCATGTAAAAATAATGTAATTTAAAACAAGGAGGTGCAAAGTTGAATTGTATATAGTAGGTACTTTGGCCATTTGTAAGGAATTTATGACAGGATGACTTAAATTGCCCTGTTACAGAATGGCAATAATTTGCTAGTCTAAACCTCTTTGCTGTAATATGGCTTCTCTCATATCAGGATAAAATACACAATAAAATTGTACCTTCTGTGCTAGTATTTTTGTGAAAACACTATGGTAATTACGGGGAGAATAGCAAAACACCCCTTGAACTCCATGGCACTTAAAGCTGAACTTCAGGCTTGTTTTCAGACTCAAGCTCCTCTCCTGTACAACTAAAAAGAACTTTCTCGTTTCATTGTTGGAGGATGTCAAGCATCATCTAGCACTTTCCTCTCCAGCTTCACTGTCCCTGGCCCAACCATTTCATTCATTAGATTTTAGATCTTCCAGTCATGAAGGCTGAGCATCACATGTGAGAGGTACCACATACATAGAGAAGAACAGAGGTCTACTTAGGTTGTATTTAGTAATTTCATAACCAAATTTATGTGTACAATTTTTTTTTATATTATAACTGTTGTGAGAACGAATATCTATCCATATATATAACAATAACTCAATTTAACAGAGAACCCTCCATTAGCTCATAATAAAATAATATAATGCAACATCCCAATTCACATTGACACGACTACAGAATTTGTTAAGGAAATCACCTCGAGACTTTAAAGGCATTTTATTAATATTCATTAAATCAGATACCACATAATTATAGTAAAAATTCAATTTATTAAGTAACAATATTAAAAAACAATCATAAAACAACCATCGATAACATCATTACAGATATAGATCACCTTCAGGTTGGACCTCAGACGTAAACAAATTTGACGCATCACGGATCGAACGTTTACTTTCTCAGGAACAAAATCACCTAAAATCATATATCAAACAACCATGATACATTTCATATTCAGTTTCAATATTTACATAATTCAATTAAAATTATCACCAAATTAGAACATCCAGATCGACAACAGAATCCTTCCCTCCGATGTGAACACATGCAGGTCATATCAGCAGATATATATAACAAGTAACCTCCTTAGGAAGGGAGTTTTTCAGTTATGGACAAGGATGAAAAAATGTTTCTTTTGACCCATACAAAATGCTTTTTGCACATCTTCACAAAACACATATATAAGTGCGCTGCCATATAACAGTGTATACAGTAAGCAGTGCTAAAACAACAACATAACAGAATAAATGTTTAAAAAGTACACAGACATATGTGTCAGAACTGGTCTATACACTCTACATCCAGCACATCGATGTACCACATGACACCACAAGCTTCAGGTAAATATATTGTTCTTGGCTTCATGTTAAACTGTTATATTAGAGAACAATCAGGTATTCTGCCACACTGGGCTGTGAAAATTTGCAGAATAATTTGACATAAATACAAATACATGTTTTTCTTCTGTGTATATTACTGTTTGCTTGTAATTAGGATTTATTGTGTTGTTGTGTTTAGGGATCTCCTGCATGTATTTTAGTATTTCATGATAAATAATACATTTTACATTTTTTGCATTAGGTATCAGTTAATGGTGAAGAAGGAGGCTCAAGCCTACAAGAATCAGAGTTATCTACAGATTACAGAAATGATGCCACAGACTCTGCTCAGACTATAGTACAAATATCAACACAATATCAAATTATTGGTTTATCGGATGCTGACTCAATTACAGTAAACTTACAAAAAAACACTGAAGATTATCAGAACTCATCAAAATTAACAGAATTTATATCTCAAGCACAAACAGAAAGGGAATCAGAAAGGGAATTGGATTTGCATACAACAGAAATTTATGCAGATGAAGAAATAACTGGAGGGCAGAAGCCAAATACCACTAACACCGAGGAGAAGACCAGTGCTTCGGACTTGACCATGGACAGAGTGACCAGAAGCCTAATCTTCTCCCTCTCCTCCTCTAAAAGTATAGATGATCTGACTAGTTCCACACCTGAGGAAACTCAAGTGGCAGATAAAAATAAGGATGTGTGGATCCCCCCACCAGACAGAGATAGTAAGTTAAAAGTGTTAAGGGAGGAAGAACGTTTTGAAATACGTTCACATCGTCCAGAGACCAGCCCAAGCAAGCTCTTTGTTGATAGTGATGGAGAAGGTAATGAAAAAGCTAGGGCAAGTTCACATGAATTTACTCCAGAAAAAGCATGGGAGTTGGAACAAGAGAGAAGAGACATTATCAAAAAGCAAAGTCAGCGTAAAAGTTTGGATGCAGAAGAACTGATCGATTTACAAGGCAGCACTGATTCCCTATATAAAAAGAAAGAAGTGAACGGGGTATCTGGGGGTCAAACCACGGCAGATATAGACATGGAACAGATTAATTTTGAAGCTGCCAGGCAGCAGTTTGTAATGCTAGAGAAGAAGAGGAATAGTCTCCCTAAAACCCCTCGCCTTCAACACAGATCCCCTCGGCTCTCTTCTCAGTCACTATATGAGAGTTATAGCTATTCTGAATTTACAAAACAAAAACAGCCTCCCATATTGGAACAGGAAGTGAAAGCATACAAGAATGAAGGTGTTGTTACTCAAGAAACAATTGGTAGGGAAAGAAGTACCAGCTTGCTCCGGAAACAGTTTTTGAGGGATTTATCAGTAGATGCTGTAGATTCTGGAGAGCAGGCAAACTCAAGGGAAGTCTATGGAGGGGAAATACCCCAGATGGTATTAGAAGAAAAAGACAGTATTCCCAACCCCAGTGATGAGACTCCTATAGAAAGGGAAATCCGTCTTGCATTGCAAAGGGAGGAAACTTTAAGGAGAGAGAGGGGAATTCAGCATTCAGTGGAATCAAAAGAGATAGTAGAAATACAAAAAAATCCAGTGTTGTCCTTTTCCCCAGAAGGACAGTTGTCAAAAAAGAACAAAGACAAAGCTCGAACTGCTTTCTTTTTGCAAAGAGAGATTCAAAGAGACGAGCAAAGAGAAGCTGATCTAAAAAGTGAAGGAAAAGTACCTGGACTTTATGATAAAGGGTATGCCCAGGAGATAGATGAGCGCAGGAAGCTGTTTGAGCAGCCTGATGAAATACCTGTTCAGCCACTGAAATTAACCACCAAAACTACCTCCAAAGGAAACATGTCTGGCATACAAGATACAAGTACAAACCAGAGCGACTCCAGAGAGAACACTGAAACAACTAATTTGACAGTTGTGGATGCTCCTGTACCCTACAGTGTAAGAAATAACTGGAAGCCAAAACCACTCAACCCCTATAGGACCAGAAGACTAAGTGTTGACAATATTCTAGATGTAAGAACACCTAATGACACCAGTACAGCTCAGGAGACATCAGAGGATCTTGTACGCAAAGAGAATTTTCAATTTCAGCCTTTGAAATTTGGTCTAAGATTACAAGAAGATAAAGATAAAGAGGAAAAGGATTATAAAACAGAGAAAAAAACAGAATCAGCCAATGGTGTTGAGATATACAATACATGGCTGAGGCCTTCAAGATCCAGTGTGATTGAGGAGGAGATTCGTCAAACATTAGAAAGAGATCGGGAATTACAAGAACGAAGAGGAATAAGTGAACTGCCTTCTGTTTCCACATCTAGGGAAGATCACTATGGATATAATGAGTATGGGAGGCCATCAGTGACATCAGGTAAATAGCCTCTATGCAGCTGCTAGTTGTTATTCTATATATGTGTTTTTAATAGGGTAACATTCTTAATGGCTTAACAATAATAGCATCATTTAGCCTTTGTATCAGATATATTAAAGTTGAATTTCAGGCAAACTTTACTTTTTGGAAAAGATACTATTACTGATTTGCACATAGCATATACATAGAGCAGTGAAACCCTGCAACTACATCTACTACAGTAAACTACAATATAGTGAGTTGTGTGGATACCAAACCATTCATCCCTCGCGAAAAAACAGGGGCAGTGGCAGCTGATCTTTGATACAGGAACCTCCTGCACAGAGGCAAAGTGCAGGATTTATTTATCTTAGATTACAGATCTGTAAGAAAGACACAAAAGACACTTGGTCCTTGTATTTAAACAATATTTGTTTTGCCTGGAGTTCAGCTTGCAAGTGTTATAATATTTAATGTGTTTCCCTACCGGAGATTGACATTTTTAGATGAACGGTGTTTGTTCAGTGTTTGGACATTTTATTTATTTTATTTTTCTCTTAGATGGTTCAAGATCATGGTCTTCTTCATCTAGAAAGAGCACATTATCCAGCCCCCAACCTTCCAACACAGCAACTGTACAAATGTTCACACCAAGAATCTACCCCAAAATAGTTTTCTCTGAGTCACAACCAGGCAGCTTGAAAAAACAAGAAAACTGGGTAAGTAATTTCTCAATTTTTCTCAAGTAATTTCTGCAATATATACGTACTATAGAATTGATGACCCATTCTATAAAAAAAGACGCTTTTGTCCTAAAGCTCAACTTTGCCCAATTTTATTTCTAATTCAACAGAGCCCCCAGAAAGGTACTAAAAGCATTTCAGGCTGTAATACCCTAACACAGGAAGACTATTCCAACACTTCATATATAATACTATAAATCCAGTGTCAATCAACCTTGAAGGCTGAGGACAGAATAAATGAATGGGTTTCATGACCCTGTACTCCTTTTTATAACTTGTTTTTACTATTCATGCAGAAGATTTTGGAAAGAAAACTGTTTCCCATTTTGGATGAAGTAGGGAAAGTGGAATCTTCTAAAATAAAGGCATTCCAGTTGTTTCTGGATCATATGTCTTCATTGGAAGATTTATTTTCACCTCTTTTTCTGGGAAAAAACATTTTTGATTTCTCCTCATTTTTAACAATGACTACCAGGACAATTAGAGAAGGCAAATCTACCAAATTGGGACACAAACAAAAAAAATAAAATAAATTGCCAGATGGTTTATTTATCTATGAGTTCATGTTAAAAGTTATTTTTTTATCTTTAAATTGTACAGTTTTAAAGATTACAAGGACATTAAGCAAATATATACAATGTTATTTTTTTAAAAGACTAATTTTTAGGGGGCTGCATTTTTTTTAAATGGCTAAGCTTCTTAACACACTAAAAACTAACTGGACCCTTGTCATTTCTGAACATGGAGCACTATATTAAAGACACATGTGTTGTGGTGTGTTGTAGTGTGTTGTAGTGTAGTGGTGCTACTGTAATAGCCCATTAAGATGTTCTTTTTTAAAAAAAAATGGCAGCTTCCCACAATACAACTCCTGCACACTACTTTTGTTACAGAATGTTAAACAATTGTTACTTACAATTGTTTTCCAACACTAGATAAAATCTGTAAAAGTATTGCTTTAGTCTGTAGGCTGAGTCTTTAAATAGGACACTAAAATCTACTTTTTTGGTTATTCCAAATTGTCAGTCATGTTGGAAACTACTAGAGACCAGGTTCAGGGTAATAACAGTTGTTTTCTGTGGTTAATAAAACAAAACAAACATTTTAAAATATTAATTGTCAGAAAGTGTAGGCATATAAAATACCCCTCTGCGTGTATTCTCATATGTTTTAATTACTTTTTAGAGTTGATCAACTGTTAAACAGTATCCATACATAAGGTGTGAAGTGTACCTGAACCCTGTATGCTCTTTTCTTTAAATAGTAGAGGAAGTTTCCCAGTCTTATTACTTCATGGCCACCTGGAAACAAGGATGTCTAAGCTGGTGGATGAAGACACCAGTCTAAGGAGGCAATGTCATCTACCAACTCAACTTCCCCTGTATATGAAAGCAATTATTAAGTTCATAGCAAAAGTGGGGAGCAAATAATAGCAAGCTTTATGTGTTCATTTACACCATCCCCTTTAAATTCAACACATATTGGGGACTAAAGCCCTGATTTATTAAACCTCTCCAAGGCTGGAGAGAATACACTTTCATCAGTGAAGCAAGGTTATCCAGCAAACCTGAAATGGATCTGGTCCAGGATTCAAAACACTTGCTAGCAAATAGCAAAAGACTTTAAAGTCATCCATTCCAGGTTTGCTGGATCACCCAGCTTCACCGATAAATATGTATCCTCTCCAGCCTTTGGGAGCTTTAATAAATCAGCCCCTAAGCCTTTAGAGATTCACAAGGATGTAAAAATAATAATTTAGGCAAACCAAGTTTTTATTTCAGTAAAGTAAATGATAACATAAAGGTTGCTGTGTTTTTGATTTCTGGGTCATTTAAAATTATGATAAAATATATCCCAATTAAAAAAAATCCATAAAAAATCACATTTAATTATGTGCTGATTATTTTTATATATCAAATGCTAAATAAAAAAGAAGTAAAAAATATATATGTTTGACACAAATACACTCTGTATTTCATTTATTTTAGATTGTATTATTTTGTAATTATTTAACCAAACTTAACTGATAACTATGTTGGTCTTTACTAAAAGGTAAAATAAAGAAGTTGCAAGGAATTTGCTACAAATAACACTATTGACGCACAAGAAGAAATTCACCTGACACTGGGAAATAACTGGCACATAACTATATAATTTCATAATAGAGATAACATAAACACTGCATTCTAGCAATTCTTATATACACATCTGGAATGAAGTACTGGTATGCTTTAAGAATCTTAAAAATATTGAGTATTAAATCAATTTTCAATCTATTAGCCCAACACAGACATGGAGTGTCCTTAAGTTTTAAGACAGCATTATTATTCGTTGTCAGGAAAAGATATTGGTGTTTTTTTAGTGGAGAATGACATGGGTTCTATTTCAAAACACTTATTATAGTATTTTATAAGTGTAACCCAAAAGCAAAAATGTGATTTCCAGTGCCTTGCAAAAGTATTCACCCTTGTTGTTGTTGGACCTGTTGTGTTGCATTACAACCTGGAAATGAGATGAAATACCATTTGGATTTTAACATCCATTCATACTCTTTGCTATAAAACCTGTATTAAGAATTGGCCTAAGTAATTATCTTCAGATTCACATAACTAGTTAAGTAGGGTCCACCCTGTAAAAGGTCCCTGACTCTGCAACATTGCTAACCAAGCAACTTGAGGTCCAAGGGGAACGCCAAACTAGTCAGAAATAATTTGTGAAATAAAGATCATGGTTGGCCTATAAAAAAATATTTAAACCTTTAAATATCCTATGAAGTACCATGCAATTTATTATAATGAAATGGAAAGAATATTTCACCACTGCAAATCTGTCAAGAGAAGGCTGTTCACCAAAATTCACAAAGATGAATTCACACTGATGAAACTGCAAATATCTACAGCAGGGGTGTCAAACTCTGGATGGTTTTGAATGGTTGGATTTTCATAGAAGAATATTGGTATTAATATTGTTAACCTGTGCAAAAAGGTTGCGATTTAAATTTAACTCAGAAGGCTACAAATAGAGAAAGAGGCAGAAGATTTTTTTTAAATAAAATAAAAAAAATGTTTTGCCTCTTTCTCTATTTTAAGCTTGTTCCTGATTTAATGTGAAGCAAAACCTCTTTGTTTCCATATGAAAAAGGTTTAGATCTAATGAGAAGGAAAAATGTCCTCAATTTTTTCAATAAATTTCAAGGTTGGCCCGCCACTTTGTCTTAGGTTTAATTTTGGCCCTCTTTGTATTTGAGTTTGACACCCCTGATCTACAGTTTTTGTCCACAAAACTACTTTAAAACCATATGTGCCACAGTGCAGGGCTTTATGGCAAAGTAGTCATGTTTTGAGCAAGTGGCAGACCACATAACAACTGTCAAGTGCAGTGTTGGGGGATTTAGGCTTAATTTGCATCCACAATCCCTGGACACTTTTCAGCCATTAGCCCTGATTTATTAAAGCTCTCCAAGGCTGGGGAGGATACACTTTTATCATTGAACCTGGAATGGATTTCTTCAAAATCATTTGCTATTTGCTAGCAGATCTATTCCAGGTTTGCTAGATCACACAGCTTTACTGGTGAAAGTATAGCCTCTCCAGCTTTGAATAGCTTCAATAGGGCCATTGAGTCAACCAGGAAATCCTCTGTATACCAAAGTGTGCTAAAGCTAAATGTGAGGCCATGGCATACACATGGCTTCCCCTTTTGGCTAAAGTTTTGGTAAATTAGTCATCAATGACATGATGAAATCTTTTGTGTGTTGTTTTTTACCTGCGGTTAGGTTTAAGTAATTTTAGAACCTTCTAAGGACCAGATGATTTTTTTTTACTGTATGTACTGATACAATCGAAAATTTGAAAAAGGGCATACTTTCTTTTTCCTATTACTGTATGTATATTTTGTATTTTTGCACTGGCATGCACTTTTAGGAGATGTTAAAAGATTGTATTTTTTTGTATCTTGGTTCATGCCTGCACTCTTTATGAAAAACCTTTTAAAGTGGACCAATCAGCAAAATTTACATAGACAACCTAAAAGGTAAAAATTATCTTCTTTTTTTTTTGGTTTAAAAACCTGTGAGTGAAGCCCCTCCCCACGGCGATAAAGACAGAATGGCAGAGCAGAGCCTCCCGGGATACCCACGTCACAAATCCCAGGAGGTTTCTGCAAAAGGGGCTTTTTTCCTACATGGGAAAAAAATGCTGATCTCATGCATTTGCTGTGAGATCGTCAGTCTTTTTTTTCCCATTTACAGCGACCACGTCGCTGCACAAGTGCGAGATTGAGTGACGTAGGCAAAAGCCACAAGATGAAGAAAGAAGATGGCTTTCTCCACACAGGGACAAAGGTGGATTACAGGATGGCACAGGACCCGATCCAGGAAAGATTTGGTCGGATTGAGGAATCTACCGAAGTTAAGGTGAGTTTTTTTTTTTTTTTTAAAAAGATTTTTTTGTCCAAATACATATCATATTTTAGACACAGTCATGTCATCCCTTTCTGTGGTACTTCATGTAATGCAGGGAGATGAGTGCTGGTGATAGAGGTTGCACATAAGTTCTGATGCCATATGTGATGCTGATCTCCAAGAACTTCAGTTAAATGATGTTGTGTGTCCTCCAGTCAGAAAAAGACTGGCCCTGACTTTCTTCAGCTTCTAAAGCATTGTAAGAAGCTGACTGTGTGCAGTGAAATCAGAGTAAGCATTTTCAGTACAGGAGATGAGTCTTTCAAATGTGCAAAACTGAAGGTAAGAGTAGAATTTAGCTTCAAAACCACAATTTTTCTAAGTTTCTTACTGTCAAGTGGGACTCCCCTCTCCCTTTCCCTGCAGTTCATTATAAGAACCCCAACAAAATCTGTCCAGGGGGCTCAGGGCTAGCCTCAGACCTGAACCCCTATCTCTGCTTCTCTAAGGGAACCCTCTACATATCATTCTCCAGATATTTATTTGTTTTTAATCGCCCAATGAATTCCAAGCTTGCTCATTGGTCGATGAACAGACACACCTGGTAACCAGCCAACCATTATTTTCAAGAGAGAATCCAGAGCTATTTAGTCAGTCCTAGACCTATTCACCCCAAAGGGAACATACAACAAAGGGTCACTACATGGAGTTATATAATGAATTACTGGGACTTTTTCATACCACATAGTCCAGCTGTATACACTTACCTTTGACTTGGAGCAGGGTGCTATTTTGAAGGGATCCAAAGAAAGGATAATGGAGAGGAAGACCACATGGGAGAAGTTTATCAGGACTACATCTCATCTTAGAAAGAAACATTTTTCCGAAGACAATAATATGTCGGAGTTGTGTGGTCTTTCTCATCAATCTTCATCATGGCTACTTGCTTTTGGTCCTAAGTGGGTAGATCAGGCCACAAGAGTCTAGAGTTATTCTTTCTACTGTTCCAGCTGTCTTCGGCTGACCGAGCAGAAAGGCATCATTACCCAAATTGAGATGCAGAAATTATATTTATATTTAGTTTTTCAAAAGAATTCATATTTGTATTTGATATTTTATATGAAATAAGTTATTTGGCTTATTAGCTGTTTTTCCTTTCATTTTTTTTCATTACTGAGTGTAATACATTTCCTAAAATAATGTTAACCCAGCAGTTAACAGACTGTTCATTTATCTCCCTTAGTATGCTGGTATTGACCCAAATGATGCTGTCAACACAGAGGTAATGATCTCTCATATTTCTGACAATTTATGTGTGTGTGTTCTTCTGTACAGCTGCTCTACTATTATATGAACATGTAAAATCAGCAATTGTGTCATATCATGTGGAATTTGTTATGATAAAGTATAAAAAAAAGCTACAAAACTGCATTACATGCCCAAGCAGATGAGGGGAAATTGGCATAAAAATATGAATATTGCTTTGTTGTTAAAAGGATATTTTAGGTTTGAATGAAATAAAACCAGTGCTTTCTAATATAGGAGGTAGGTCTCCAATTCTGTACTACCCCCATTTCAGTGAAATTGGGATCTAGTGTTTCAAGCTTCTCTAGCAACACCATCCTTTGGAGAAAAGAAAATTGCTGCCATACAAATATAAAGATAAATACACTATTTATTACATCAAAATAAATTATTAGTCTTTATACCTGTGGAGAGTTCAGCTTTAAGTATTTATTTTTATGTGATCTTTGTTGTATAAACTTAAAATATGTATAAGCTTTACATGGTGAAACTAAATCTTTCCCCTAAACAAGAAACTGTCAACAAAAGCAAAACACACAATTCAAACAGCAAAGACTAAGAAAATGCATAAACAAAAAAATTAAGACAATCAGAAGACAAAAACATAAAGGCTAGTACAGTTATAAGACATTAAAAGCTAACCTTGACCTTCCACTTTGCAGGACACTGCATTGATCAATGAGGCTGCCATCATGATGGTGCCTAAACAGAGACTTGGGATTTAGGAAATAGGCAGGAATAACATTGACTTTTTTTAAAATAAAATACCTACATTTACGTACAGTCTTATCTGCCTGCATTTCTGAATTTTTGTGCTTATAATTCACTAGTTTTACAAAAAGCCTATTCACAACACAGCACAGCAGTAACACACATGCAAATGGTTTGATTGTGGGGCATTAATCTGCCCATAAATTGAGTGCCTTAATGTAATATGCATCGATTTAAATACCTTAAACACACTGCACAATGCCTTCTAGTGTGAATTGACCCTCAACATATCTTCTGCTTATGCATTTTTTCATCTGCACCTTGCTTAGTCTAACCAGTCCAAGTAACACTCAAAATAAAAGCGTGGAAGTGAACAGGATCCCTATTATTTACCATTTCTCATGCTATCACTTTCTCACTGACTTAACCATCTAGATTTAACTTTGTCACTTGTAAGAAAATTTTTTAGTGTTTTGGGCAACATAAGAGTCATGTCCACTGGGGAAGTCAATGGTAGTGATGAATGACAATTGTTTGTATGGCACTGAGCAGTAGTGTCCCAGTACATAAAGAAAGTGACAAATAAAGACCATAAGCAACATTGACAGGAACATTCCTGTACACCAGTTACCATGGTGAATGCTGTCATCCTGCAAAGCTTTTATTTGAGACTCCAAAATTCAGTATACATATCTTCTTCAGAACATCTTCATATTTTCTGAATGAGCGCCATCCAGATTGAATCCCATTGCTCCCTAATGAGATTATTGATGTTTTAACACAGATTACACTTATTTGACCTCTATTATAGAATAATAAAGTATTTCTCAAGCTGGTTATTGTTATGATGGTTAAAACCCATTGTCAATGAAGAAAATAAAGTTTATCCAAACAAACAAAAAAAAATAGCAAAGAAATAGTGGCATGTTATCACTTTAGTTTTGTGTTGTGTTAATATTATGTATGTTTTACTGAGTGTTACTGCAGTGCATAATCCAGGCAAAGGCCTGGGAGTCAGGGAAACAGTTAAATGCAGATGTTAAATGGATTGTGTGTATTCTGGAAATTGAGTGCTAAGAGGTTAATGTACACAGTACATATAGGCTGGTCTGTGATGGATTAGTGCACATACTCTGGAGACCAGTAACTTGGAGGCTGACACATACTCTAGTGGGTGCTACTATAGTGTGATTCCTGCCATCATTTTTTTTCCTACCTCACATTCTCTTATAGTTACTACTCCAGAAACTTCTTTGTTTACTTTAGTAGCCATTATAGCATTATAGCAACCGCCCCTAAAAAAACTACCTCACCTATTTCATGAAGATTTCCATTAAAAAAAAATAATTCACCTTCTATTCAATTAAAATTCCTATTAATATTAGCCGTTGAGACCAGTAGAAACAAGCATACCCTTACAAAAAAATGTTACAAGACTTTTATACTGGAGTGGTACAAAGTGAAGAAACGTCATCACGATATTTCCTTTACCATGGTCTCCTGGTTGAGGAAAATTTTTGCCGCAAGTGTGATGGCCCAGTGATGTTGACGAACAAGAAGGTCCGTGGACATAATGTGCCGGTATGGAGGTGCAAAAGAAAGGGTTTCCAGTCCAATCAATCAGTAAGAAAGGGTAACGAATTCTTCCATTACACTGCTTTTAACGGAAGACTCCACTTTAATTTGAAGCTCTGTGAAATTTTGGAGCTAGTTTACCTCTGGAGTATCCGAATGCCAATGGAAGAAGTGCCAAAGCTTACTGGTAGATCCACAAATACTGTAGTTGACTTGTTTAATTGCTGTTGGGAAGTCTGCTCGGAAATGGTATCTGTCACTAGGAGATGAAAGCTGAATGATACAGCATTCACTATAGACACACTAGAACCAATCAGGCATTTAGGCAAGGAATTTAGGCAAATATCACCTTCTATAGACATCAACTTTGCTTCAGTTTTGCTCCAACAGCTACCATGCTACAAAGTGTAAAGGTGTGTGTGTCTGGGGGGGGTGGGTTGAAGGAAAGTTGGATATGTATAGCTTTTAATGGCTTTATTAGGGCAAACTTGTTGATTTGCTCTGCATGGCCTTAGTGCTAATTTTCTTATATCTTTCTGACAATGTATCACTTTTCTAATTCACCAGTTAAACTGTCTCTTTCAGATCGTGGAGTCCACTCGTGTGAGTCGACACAAGAGCAAAATGGCACTGCGCTGGGAAGCCGGCCTATTTGCCAATGAGCCAAGTGAATAGAGCTTAGAGAATGGAAATAGCTGGACCTTGCTGTGGAGTGCATGTTGAAACTGCTGTTAGTTTAATGTATTGATAATTTCAAAAAAATACCAAACAAAGGATATATTACTGTATTGCGCTCTAGAGAAAATCCTTGAATAACGAACATTGTATGCCTATACACAGATGATGCCTGCAAGAATCAGTGCCATGTATTTTATGCAGCTACCTCCAGGCTGCTACGGTTGTACTGCACTGTCATAGTGGCACAAGGATAGCCAGTTGGCTAATTGTTATTTTAAAAGTGGCAACTGCTAGCCTAAATTCTACTATGGCAAGTGGGCAATTATAGCTGCAAATAAGAAAGTTTGGATTGCTAATGGAAAACTACTTGCTAAGAGCTATTAGCATAAAAGTGATTGACACTGCTGAAACCTTAGCTATATGTCCATCTATGATGTCTTAGTTTACCTTCACTGCCATTTTTATTATTTGTCCAAAAATTGCTCGTCATCATAGGGTCACATCACATGTGTTGATGCACCACTGCTTTGCTTTTTCTATGTGTAGAATTCCTGCCTCTTTGCTCCATGCTGTGGTTCATCTCACAAGTTCATATGTCAGTATGCGCCAGAGAAACCACAGCATGCCAAGGGTAAGCACTGGTGCCTAACTCACTTTAAAGGGTCTCTTACCCTCAGTGATTGGTAAGCAGCAAGTTTTTAACACATGGGCCACATAAAAGGTAAGGTCCTATGTGACAGGGTCACTTTAAATGGGAACTCCATATAGATTAAAAAAATATTAGATCATAATTAGTAATTAACTTGTCTGGAATATTTGTCTGGAACTGAGGTGTTGGCCAGTTTACAGGGAGAAATGGACAAGGTGGAATTCAGTAGTGTGTGATTGTAACTGATAACTTAAGAAGGTGGATAAAACAGGAACCAATTAGAGTGAGTTACTTCACCATCCTTGCTTTTCAGAAATCCAGGCAGTGAGGACCAGAAGAGACAACAACATCACAAACATTTTAGCAAGTAAAACAGTTATTTAAAGAGACTCTGCTATTGGGAACTGGGGGCAAAGTGCTTCATCCTCCTAAATCTTTATGTATTGGCCAATGATTGGTAATTCCTGATTCCTTCCAAACTCCTGCACTTTTTGATTGCCCGGTGAGGCTCATCATAGTAATGAGTCCTTAGGAATGTGTTTCTGCATAGATTAATGGAAAGCTCTGACAATACTCATGGGTATTGGAGCTTTGCTATAAAAATTGTGTATCAAATCAAAACTATGTCAAAAAAGTTAAAGGGGCTCCTGGAGGCATGCGCTGGCACCTCTGGGGGACTGTAGGAGTTTCCCGCTTCCTCACGGTGTCATTAGCTATGTATATAAATGTGGTTATGCTACAAATCAAAGAGAACAGAATTTAGAGGAAGAAATGTTAACAGAAAAATACAATTTTTTTTATTATGGGTATTGCTCAGTGTAAGCCTATTTTGACCCATGCTGATTTTAATGTATAAAAAGAAAGGTATGAAAATATTCAGTCATGTAAATGGCTTGTAATTAATAAGTTGTTGAAATAATAAATGACTACAGATAATTCATAGACATTAGCCAGTGGCTTGATGCACAGAATAGACTCTACTGCTAAACTGTCATACAACAATGACAATCATGTTATTATTGTCATCTAAGTAACTGTCTTTCGTTTACATTTATATTCAGAGTAAATTAAGGCAGGAATTTTTAGTGCAGTTTGAGACAATCATAGCCCAAATTCAATAGGTTTCAACTTTGATATATAAAGTTACCTTAACATAAAACTAATGATGTGTTTCTCAGAATTTCTCATGCTTGCAAAAAAAAATCTGATATACTTGTCAATGTCCACTATACTACATGTTAGCTGTGTCCATGGGCTGGTCTAAATCAAGCTAAGTGTCTCTTTCCATGACCATGGGATCATCTCAGTTGTCCTCCATGCCTTGAAGATCCTGTACATTGTCATATATATCTGTAAAAATTAGGAAGGACCCTGGGCATTAGGAAAAAAAAAACAACAAAAATTGAGTGAGTGTTGGACTTTAATGTTTAGGATTTCTTGAAAAGTTTCTAATCTCATGAAAAAGACATTTATAGAGACAGAACAGTACTTTGTTATACCACCGTATTTTTTAAGTGTGTACAGCCAAAAGAATTTTTTGTAAGTTTTGCATAGAGTAGGGAAAGTCACAATTTAGAGCATAGTTTGTCACAATTTAATTTCTTGTCTGGGTCTCTGATAGATCTACCCTCAATATTTGTCCAGGTGACCACTATTTGTCCCAACCACTAATGTCCAAATCAGAAAGTGATAGGAAATCTAAAATGTTTACATTTGGCACTAGAAGACAGTATGTTTTCCAATTGGAAACCTGTCCTGCTTACAAGTAAGAGGGACTGCCTTTGCATCTCCATGGGATACAAACACCCATTAAAAGAGATTTTTACTTCCCTACTCTATCCAAAAAAAGCAAAAAGGCAAGTTTTGACCATACATACACTTTAGTCATTGTTTAAGAAGATGATCCGAATCCTAAGTGGTAAAAGGTGTTTGAGTGGGTTTTTACCAATGGCAGATGTAGACAACAGTGGGCTCCCCTACCCAACTGACTTGGGGCCCCTGTTGGCTGCAGAGGGTTCTGAGGCATACTTTGCACCTCCCTATGTCTGCCTCCCTATGTTTTACAGTATAAATATGAAACTCACCACTATGCTTGATGACTCTGCTTGTTATCATTTACTTCATGTTGCTTGAACAGGTATGCATGATTTCAGGTTTACCTTCATGTGTGAAACCTAGTAGTCTACTTTGAGATAAAACAATGCTATTACACCTCTAAGCTTTACCTGGAAGATACAGAAAAAGGATGCCACTCTTGCTTACAAATTAATTGAGAAAGAAGGTGATCTTGCCATGTTCCTACAAAGGGGAGTAAATTTTAACTTAGGTAGTAAATGTTTTTTTTTAATTGCACAAAACTACTTGGCAATGTGCGTTTTTAGATTTTGCATGATTAAATTTTTTGTTTTTAGATTTTGCATGACTACTATTCTATGTTGTTTATATAAAGGAGCAACTGGCATTAATTTAGTGTGAAATCTATAGGCCACATCACACAAGCAATTTGTATCAGTGATTTACAGCATCTGCAAAACAGATCTCTTTAACATTTTTTGTTAGGAAACAATCAACTGCTGTCAAGTAGCTTTGAAATCATCAGGTTCAATAGCTTCTAATGTTGTCCAATATAACACATTGACATGCACTTCATTAGAGTATCCATTTAATTTCATGGGTTGCCCGAAACACCATCAACACCAACAGTATATGTTGCCCTTTTAAAAATGCAAGCGTAGTAAATTAATAAAAGTGCATTTGGGGTGTCTTTAGGAATAATTAGCAATCCATCACACCAATGCATGTTATGCGTAATGCTGTATGTTGCAGTATCGTGTGTTTCCATTTGCAGACGTATGGGTTTTCACAATACAATTGTGGGAGGAAGCCCTAAAATGGAGAAATAATCTGAAATATTTTAGCTGCTACACATTTGCAAAGGTGGCCTGGGTCTAAAGATGATTTAAATAAAAAATAAATTTAAACATTGTAAATAGATCTTTTGAAAGATTTGAACTAAAAGGTAATTTATGGAACTGTTTGCACTTTAATGTAAAAACTAGTGCCTCTTACATTATTTATTACTTTATAAAAATGTAATTTCTCTATATATGTCCAATAGAAATTTTGTTAGTCAAACATTTTATAGATATAAATAAAACCTTTATTTTAAAGACAGTGAATGTTGACCTCCTATTTAAACTGCTAATTGCCTGGCTGTTATGCTAACTGAGGATTGAAAAATTTATGAGCTGCTGATCCACAACAAGTATGCAGATCATGAAGCCTAAGAAAAGTCAGGAATCATCTTTACCATTCTTGTTCTGGGTTAGTGATTACAAACCAATATGTCAGCCAGGTCCCGCAATGGCAGCTTTATTATAATATTATATTTTGATTGTATCAGTATCCTTATGGCTGATTGACCTCTCAATTAATAGTGCCTGCATATTTTTTGCCATTTGGTAGAGCCAGCAGTATGACACCAATGATCTTTTCAATTGTTTGTAAGAGTAGCATTCTGACCACTGCTGGAAGGGGGGTATTGTTCTTATTGGCCAGCAATGTAAAGGGCATTATTCCCAGAAACCCTCAAATTATCATTTTTAGCAGGGATTAGCAGAAATATAAAGTTATGTCCAGAGTTTCTCTTGGGTTAAAAGTTGAGCATGACCTATCTAGTCAAATGCAGAATGTTTTAAGTACTTTCATAAAAAATCATTTGCATTTGGGATCAGGTTGGAGTGAATTTTTAATAGATCTATTTAAATGTAAATGTACAAATTTACATAATTTTAGCTAAAAGTGTTATTTTTTAGGAAGTTATTGTTACTTCCATTGATCTTCGATGCACTTTTTGAAAGATGTAAAAAGCTAAATAAAGATTTGTGAGGAAATACATACTGTGGAGTTACAGTGTATATTGATATATGCGATGAGAGTGTAAATGAATAAAAATGTATAAAGAAGAGACCAAATATTTATTATAAGAATCCAAGTTAATTATATGTTGTCAAATAGGTACAATAAAGAATGCTTTGCTCTTTAGCATGATGAATTTAAAATATATGCCAGTAAATATTATAGATGTACCAAGACAGTAAAGACTTCTCTTGATGACTGGATGTTTAAAGTGTACTGTTACTTCTAAAATATTAAAAAATGTTTCATTAAGTCCTCTAAACCAGAGTAAAGGGAAGTGAGAAGTGGGAAGGCACCATTCAGTGGGAATGGTGGGAGATACTGTGGAGTAAAATGGAGATATAATTATTAACCCAAAGCAGTCATGGTAGCCATTGTTTAGAATAAAAAGAATATTAAAATACTAAGTGTCAATAGCACAAAAGGCAATAAAGCAGAAATATTTTTTCCCTCAAAACAGCCAACTAAAAATCTTTCAATGTACCCCAGCAGGCTCAGATCTAATGCTTGCTCAGTCACAGGTTCACACTGTAAGGTACTTACCTGTCCAGCGAGCCCGCGGCGTCCTTGGGGATCGCAGACAGCGAGGGAGATGTCGCTGCGGGCAGTGTGGCTGAGGCTGCTGCCCTGCTCGCAGCACGTCTCTCCCTGCCGGCGGAAGGATCCCTTCTGGCCAAACTACTGATTGGCCAGGCGGCATCCCCAGCATCCCTTTGGACGTGGACAGTGATGTTCACATTCTCAGCACTCCTGAGGGCGTGCAAGGCATAGCACATCCCAGGGGTGCTGTTGGAAGGGGTGCGCGCGCTACCACGAGTGCCTCTTGTACCCCCCCGGGACGAGACACTCGGCTGCCTCGCCGCGGGGCGGGACATAGTAAGTTTGAATTCAGTTGATCCTCCAATCAAGTGGCACCAGGTGCCGCAAGGTCATTGGGCACTCTGCCCATGTAAGGAATACCTGTCCTGAACACCATTGCTAGTTATAAGCCTCTGTCTAACAGTGTGCTTGGGTCCGTTTTGTGTGCGTGTGTGGGTTATCCTATTGACTTCTGTTGTGTCATCACCAATAATGACCCGGCCTGATATCTGATTCTGCCTGAACTCTGCCTGCCCTGATTTTGGATTGATTCTGACTACCCTTGCCTGCTGCCTGCCCTGACTTCGGATTGTTTCTGACCTGCCTTTGCCTCATCCATCTGTACCATGCTCATTGCACTGACCTTTTGTGAATGACCTTTGGCTTGTTTTCTGACTATGCAATAAAGCTTGATAAAAGGATTCCTGGAATTGGCAGTGGTTTGTGTGTCACAAGTGTATCCTTCTGCAATCTTTTCTCCTGGTAAATGGCACATTGTCCGGCTATTAAAATGATCTAAAAAATAAACCTCTTCCTCTGCTTTGGGGGAAACCTGAGTTTCCACCGGGCATGCCACCACATTGGTTTGGCTGGTGGAGTAGCCATGAGTATCTTAGAGTAGGTGACCTTATATACATTTTGAGTTTTAATCACTTCGGTTCAAAATAAAGATTTTCCCAGACCTGAAGGTTTCCGCTATTCACAGCTTCGATCTTTTGTAAGCCCCAAATATTGCAAAACGTTCAATTCTTTATTTGGGGTTGTCGACCACCCCCCCCCCCCCCCCCTGCTCCAAACCACCCTATATGACAGCCTGGGAAGGGGATATGAATCAATCTTGGGACTTGGAGGAGTGGACTGAGCCTGAAATATATACAAAGTTTCACTTATTGTGAATCTGGTTGAAATGAACTACGAGGTAATGCTACGATGGTACCTATTCCCTACCAAGATCTCTGGTGCTTCTGGCCTTTGTTTCAGGGGATGTGGAGGGATAAGAGACATGGAGCATGTCTGTTGGTTATGCCTGGTGGCACAAGAGTATTGCAGACCTTTGACCTTCTCACCAAGGAGATACATACTCCCCCCCCCCCCTAGTCTGGAATGTGCCCTATTGAGCAAAATTGAGATACAATTGTGAAAATATATGAGAAAATTTTGTAATTACCTGCTTCTAGCCTGTAGAACCAGGGCTTGGAAGTCACCCTTAATACCAATGGGCCCATTATCGGTAAAACTAAATTGGATCATGGTGAATGATAAACTCACGTGTACTAATAAAGATACCCCACTTTCCTTTGAACTTACCTGGGACTCATGGATCGCTCACTGTTCCTCGGCTCAGTCTCCTCCCTGATGTGGACACTCTTTCCTCCCCCCTCTCCCCTAACTACCTCTTCTTTTATTACTTATTATTTGTTGACAGGTCAAGCAATACTACAGAGACTGCCTTGATTTTTGGAGATGTGTTTATTCAAGAAAAACTCTGTAAATCAGATGCGTTCATTATGTTCAAACGATACCTGTTCTTTTCTGTTTTTATTTTTTGTGTTCTGACAGCTTCCTTTTATGATTAACATTAGGTTTTCAGTAATTACACATTTTACATATTACACTATTGTCCAAACTGGAGTTTGTGTTTTGCTATCTGTAACATATTAAAGTTAACACTAGGTGGCTCCAGCACAACAATATGTAAATATTACACTTAGCAAGGCTGAAAGTATTTTATACACATATACAGAAGTCTAAAACCACAGCTGATTGAAATGATGTAAAAAAACTTTTATAAAGTGGTATTTGATTTATTCTACCCATGAATACTTACTTTCTAATTTTTTAAGGCAATTGGTTAACTCCCTGCATCAACATTCTCAGATTAAGGATAAGTCATTTAGGATGTTAATAGCCATTTTATACATTAGGCCTGATTTTTGAAAGCTCTCTATGATGGGGGAACCTGGGTGATCCAGGAAATCTGGAATGGATTTCCTAAAATAATTTGCTATTATTTGACCAATGTTTTCAATCCTTGACCAAATCCATTCTAGATTTGCTAGATCGCCCAGGTTCTCCCATGATAGTCTATCTAGTATATTCTTGGAGAGCTCTAATAAATAAGACCTATTGTAATGTTGGAAACATTATGTCAAACGTTCAGGACTCAAAATCCACATATCTTTTGTGGTGTCCTGATTTTCAGGCGTTTCCACCAGCAACATTGCTTTATCATTGATGAAAAGAAGCAGGAGAAGCCTGCTGTGCAATGCAAGTGGTAAAAAAAAGGAATGAAGGAGACAAGAAAAGATAGTGAGCCATGGAGAGGGGGTGCAGAGGAAAGCTGAGGATGTGGGGGGTGTAGAGCCGCTTTAAGCATTACCATACTTTTGCTATATCCACATTTTACTGCAGCAAGGATTGCACACTGCAAAGTTGCCTCTCTCAAGGAAGTCTACTAGAACCATAAAATTTCAAGTGTATAATTTTGTTCCCAGCCTTGCTGTTTTTAATTTTTTTTTTGTTTTTTTTTTTTAGTATTGTGTTGTGCATTATTACACCCAGGTACAATCTGTATTACATCACCTGTCAGATACTCTGATAAGCAGAATCCAAAATCCTGCGTTAGTGGGTTAAACATATTAATAAGCAATATTCTGAAAGACTCTCTTCTTGGACAGGAAGTTCCCTCCTGAGTAAGGGGTATAGCTTTTATGTTGAGTAGTCTGTGTGTCTGGTTTTAGGTTTCAGGACTGAAGCTCCTGTTCTAGAAGGTCGTTCTGTTTGGGAAGGGAAGCCAAGCAGGCCTAAGGTCATCAATGAAATGGAATGCATAACCTCTTGTTTTGTGATTGGTGTGCGTCGGAAGTTCTTTGGGCTACTATTGGATGTGAAGAGCCACCATTCTAGTCAATGCTAGCCACAGAGCTGTAGGACCTGTGTGAGTTTTGAGTATTCCTCTTCATTTTCCTTCCTTCACTACAAAGTTCAAGTACAGTTTGGAAACAACTTTGAGTGTAGACCTACTTTTTTCAAGTGTATGTATAATATACCCTGGAAGCTAAGAATGTCTTATGAATTCCTGTTTCTGTCCACAAGGCCCCTAGAGGTGCAGGCACTCTAAAGATCCAGATGAGGTCCAGAGGCTGAAACAATACATTGTGCAACTTACTGTGCTTATCAATGGTTGTATGATGTAATAAGACTGCCACTGGTCAGCCCAATTCTAAAAAAGGTAATTGCCAACCTACAATGCGGACTACTAGCTCCATAAGTATGGGTAAAAAATACAAAATGTAGGTATATAAGTATGCAAACAAAAGTAATACCCTATTCCTATGGTCATCTTAACATGTGTACCTGGAAAAGTGACAATTCTAGAAAAGACAATTTCTTGCTATATATATATATATACTATCTTTCTATCCCACTAGCATCATGCATACCTAGCATTCTCCTTACAACATTCCAAAAAGGAACAAAATTGGTAAATTTTCAATGTCCCTAATATTTCCTACACATATTTTCTGGATTTATTTCTGTATCTGGGCTCATGTCAAAAAAATATCAGCATGTGTGGGAACTTCATATAGAAAAGATGTGCTAATCTATCACAAAACAAGCTAACCATGAATTACAAGTATGGTGATGGAATAAATCTATTCAATACAATTGTGGTTTATAGCTCTCCTAATAGTTTCCCAAAATGGCACCTGAGTAAAATAATTCTAAACTCAGCCCTCACTGTTCTGAACTTAGATACCAGTGCTAAACACAGAGAGACCACTAGAGGGAAGTGAAAACTAACAAAATGACATTGTTCATTATCAGTAAGTACCATGTTTTCCTCATTGCTTTTTTTTTCCTTTCAGTGGTTAGACAAAGAACCCTACAGACAGGATTTCTCCTGTAACAAAGAAAAAATATCAGTTACTACTTTTAAGTCATTTTCAAAGAGGTATCATACTAGAACATGAGGATGACCATTGCCATGAAATATGACAATGTTTTAGTAAGTATTGCACAATTAGATAAGTAAATGCAACAATAAATAGAACTTGAGCTAGAAAAAGTAAATGCCTGGCTTACACATATGTAGCATATAAACAGTGTGCATACTCTGCATACATACTCGGCATAACATGAATTTAGATTATTAAATAAACTTAGGATGCTTGTAGTCACACTCTGGAATCCTCCTGTTTTAAAGTTGTGTTTACTTTAAGACAAACATATGCAAGCAAACTGCACAGAAATTAACCATCTATAACACCAACACATGATACCTTTTTCTGTGCACGCTGTAAACCAATATGAACAGGATGGGATGGATGCCAATAACTATTGAGTGTCTGAGGACACCCTTTGACTTATAAAGACATTCACTAGTTTCAGATCTTATGTGATGAACTGATTATTATTAGTTTAAATATCATGACTGATCATTTATTTTTTCCCAGGAAAACTGGAAGCTTTTTCACTACTTTAAAGTCATAAACATGTGATTTCAAGTAATCCAGGAGTTAATGGAAAGATTTTTAGCAATCAGATCACATGGACATTTCTGACCACCCTTACATGTCTATGGGAAGTTTGAGTGTGTAATGCTGTCACCCTTGTGCGTAATAAACAACATGATTTGGGACACACTGTTGTAAATGTTTTATTCCCAGGACACCTGCAAATAAGCATAAAATCACACAATAATCTCTACATCTACATGCAATGGTAAACTTTCAATTTATCTCGAAAAACATCCTCATTTAGCTTACAAAAAGCTCATTCTTTACACAGAGTCTCCTTGTTCTATGAACACTTGAATGAATAGGACAAGTCAAGTAGAGAATGTGCATTGGTCTCAAAAAGATGATCTTGTGGACAGCCAGATCATCTTGAACCAGATGTGTTACACATTGATCTTTCCTAATGTTTTCTAACTCACAGAACAGATAGTGCAAGTGACAGCTTCAGAAAACCTGACAATAACCAGACTATTACATTTGTTAATTGTCAAAATAAATGCTGCTAATCTGGTTATTTTTAAATAAATGAGACTACAATGCAATGTATTATACATAAACTGTAGAATACAAACAACGCATACAAAAATTACATGATAAATTTAAATTTTTTTAAAGTTGCACTTTCTTTCATAAAGTATAGTTTTTTAATAAAACAGTTAGTGGCAATTATCAAATGTTCGAGCATCTGTGGACACTATAGGTTTTGGAATTTTTCGCTTTAACGACAAGAGATGGGAGGGGGCTTCTGATTTAAGAGTTAAGGCCCTGTGTACAGTCTGGACCTGGGGCCAAAGAAGCTCTGTAGGCACAAAGGGATTGAGAATAAAGACCACACTAACAGATAAGAACATCCATGTGCTTCCTTTTAGGCAATTCAGGGCAGGTCAAGTTAACATATAACCAAACCCTCACTCTAATTCTACCTTCACAAACCGTGCTTCAAAAAGTTGCTCCTCTTTGCCATGCGAAGGGTTGTTCACATTCAACAGTGAAGAAGAGTGCAAGCTGCCAGAGGAATGAAAAATAAGAATCTCTGCTTTTTTTTGCCCTCTAGACTAAATATAACTACTTTACCCTGATTTGTCAGAAAGAGGAAACACAAAATACAAATTTAATATTGCTCACATTTAAATCAGATGTATGGTTAACTTTGACTATAGTTCCAATTTGAATATACAAGTAAACATTGCTCAGCCCTCCTGCTTGCCCTCAATAGAAAATGAATGTCTATTATGGATTATATGGCCAAGCAAGAGTGCTGAGAGAGATAAACATTTCCAGGTATACGTCACTAATGATCCAGGTATTGGAGAGTAACATTTCCAAGTACATCATGCGGCTTCACCAGGGAAAGGCAGAGGTTTGCTATTTGCAAAGGCAGAGCTGAGTCCGGAGTGGATGTAGTAATATTTCCAAAAAAAACTAAACTGATTGCCAAGTCACATATGGGAGTCTAGAGATACTCTTGTTTATGGGAAATATGAGGACTCTTTTGTGGACACTGACTAAAGTGGTAGTCCCAGGGGCGCTACGGAGTCAGTGATAATAAGAAAGTAGAGTTTTTAAGTCTTCCTCACTTAATCCAAAACTAATAGGAAATAATAGTTTTATTGGAATTAGTAACTGAATGTATGTTCTTGCATTCTACCTGACATTCATACCCTACCTTCTCCTACACAACATATACAAAATCAGCTTGAACATTGGGTTTATCTGCAGTAGAAGGGCCTATACACAGTATAGGCATCTCTAGCATTTGTGTAATTTTTGTAGACTGAAAGATCCAGCACTGGTAACTAAAACCTCCCCCAAAACTGCCCAGCTAGGGGGCGTTTGCAAAAGTTGCAAAATTCACATAGACATATAATCATCTCCTTTTTCAAACGTAATCTGACAGATCATGCAAAGATTATCTAAAGGCCCCCTTATGTTGTTCACTTAGAAGGTAAGAATCAGTATCAGTATTTAATTAGCATACCAAACTGACATTGGAATTTCAGCTTTGAAGCTGCTCACTAGCCATGAGAGGGGCATGTTGGGTACAAAAAATAGTTCCAACCTACTGTTGCATCATATTTTAAAGCTATTTGCAGATGCAAACAATTACTTAACCACATTTCCGTGATGGGGAGAATTTTTAAAGGTTAAGAGTGAAATGAATGTTTAAGAAAATGTTTATGAAGTTTGGTTCACACTGTTTTAAAAATTACAATGGTAAATCTCTTTTTCAATTTTTAGTCCTCCAGTGTTAGTGTTAATGAATTTTTAAAAGATAAGAAAAAGTATTTAATCAACAGTTTCTGAAGTAATTCAGATATTTTTCTTAAAAAAAAAGAAAAGAAAAAGCTGTAGCGGCATCATATTACCCAAGGGAAATATTGAATAATATCTGAGAAACCAGATGCAATTTTTAGCAAAGTTTCTTCAATTATTAATATGTAAGCACTTGTTATTATTACAGCTATTTTAGTGATTTAGCTCAGCTGTCTAAGTTGGCTCACATATTTATTTTTTTTTCCCAAATAAATACAGTATTTAAAGGAATACACCAAACCACAACCGGTCACATTGCACCCTGCCCTGTAGATGTGCAATACTTTAATCACATTTACACACATTTTGTGTGTGCAGGAAAAACCAAACTTGGCCAAATTCTAAGTATTTTTTTTTTTTTTTGTAGAGATTTAGAGAGCTTTAGAGATGCATTTTTATGGACACGGTATTAGATTCAGGATTTTTAATATGACATTTCAACACTATTTGCACACTTTTGGTCCATCTCACTCTCCATGAAGAAAAGTTGGTCTCAGTTGCATGTGTTCTCAATAGGTCTGAGCAGCAGGGGGTCAAATCCTACTGCCCTTATAGCACTGAACCAAAACAGAAATTCTAAACAGCAAAAACATGCAATCAGTCGGAAAACACTAGAGCTTTAGCTTTTTTTCCTGAACATAATTAAATATATACTGACACACTTTTTATATTTACCATTCCAGGATGAGTTTGCTTTTTTAGTGTAAAGTAACTAGGGAAGCATGGGAAAAACAACTCATTGTGAAGTGTTGTCAGTTTGGACCCCAAAGGCAAAACCCAGCTGACTAAAGGAATACAGGCAGTTCACTTAGAAAAATGAATACATTTGGTACATCTGGTGAAAATACATTACAATGGCTTTTAAAATTGGTCATGATGGGATTATTTGTGGTTTACCAGGTATACTGCCAATATGCTCTATCTCTAGGGGTTAATGTTGAGGTGTTTCTTTCCTGAAATTGCAAATCCACATTGACTTTACCTGTGCATTAGAGAGGCGGTGTTTGACCTGCTATTGATTGATCTCAGTTTCTTTGCATGCCCTTTAGGGAGCACATGAACTGCAGGAAAAAAAGGTTTATTGGCTTGCAACATATCTAGAACTTTTTTAGAGATATTTTTCCCTAAATAACTGCCCTGGGTACATGTTTTTTCAGATTGGAAGTGAGGAAAAAATTTCAACAACCAAAACAGAAACAAAAACACTTTCCTAGGTACAGAATAGAAAAGGAAGGAACAACAGAACCTCCGTCGTTTTATAAAAAAAAAAAAAGTGAAAAAACACCAATTATTATACATCAACATTTTTTTACTCTGAAAACCAAATCCATAAAGGAATATTTCACCCAGATAAAAACAACATAAAAAATGGTTATAATATTTTACTTTTGTCTGCTAATTGTTATTTTACTGTTGTCTAAGTTCCTTCTGTATTGTCAAGAATTAGTTTGCCTTTTTATTCTTCCTTAAATTCCCTTTAATATTCATACATTTAATGTTACATATAACAATACATGAGCACTGTAAAACATACTTCCAGTGATATCCCAGGTAACAAAACCTGTCACCTTCAGGTTAGGAAAGTATTGTGGATCAGTTGTAAGAATAATTTCTACAGAGGGACTGTTCGGTAAATTTACTTTGAGAACCCATAAAAACATATTTAAATTTTAGTTAGTTTTCCTAATTACAAAAAATCTACATTACTAATATATATAATAAAAGGTTTTCCCCTTGTATCTGAATAAAAGGCAGGTCAGTTTACACCAACCTGCTACACACTGAATGAAGCTTGAACACCTGTTCTATGACTAGATTCTATCTGGATAAGACAATAAAGATCTGTATTAGTATGCTTTTTTATGTTTCATTTATGTTGTGATCATTTTGTACAAACGTTTAAAAACTAGATTTGTCTACACCTTTATTTTATGCTTCTCAAATTTCTACATAGAAAGGATGGACACATTATAGCACAAAACAGATATAAACAAACCTATGACAGCCCCCAGTTACACAGTTCTGTTTGTCCTCTACATTAACACATTTCATCCAAGATGAAAAGCACATTGCATAAGGGCAACCCATTAACTTTGACTTTCCTGATATAAACTGTATCTGACATCTTGGAGCAAGCATGTGCTGCACTGCAGGGTCCACTTTAGTCTGTTTAAAATAAATTACCATGCGGTGCACCAATATTGTGTGCCTGCCCTCAAACCAAATATCAACAAAACAAAAATTGCAGCAAAACGTACAAAAGAATGAAGAATTTTAAATTGTTTAGTTGCAGTGTTTTCGGTTCCTTAAATTATTTTTACTTGCTTTCAATATGACTTTAAACTTGCTGGAAAAGGTAACAGATTTGTCTATTAACTCTAGTCTATTTCTTATCACAGCCCAATTTCTTCTTTCACATAACCCTCTCTGCTTTTGGGAGTGTCTAATTAATCTCTGCATTGACCCAGCATTTCTACTCCCTCCCTATAAAATGCTTTATGTAGCAGCCAGGGAAGAAGCAAAATTCCAATATATTAATACTCTAGTAATACTATAGAGCAGCCATTCATTACGATTTTACCCCAGTAGCTCACTTGGAATAAATAACACTGGGGAACAATTTTTTTCAATTTTCTTTTATCATGTCAGGTTTTTTTCTCCACTGCTTATATTATTGCCAATACTGTAGCGTGGATTTGTATAGGCTATTCATTTACACGCCATTGTGGTCAGAGGTTGTGCGCTGCTCTATGTAGTGAATAAGCAAAATTTATTTTTCTACTTATACACATATTTCCTTTCTTTCAGATCATGTCTGGCTCTGCTGTTTCTCTTCGTAAGTGCCTAAACCACCCTGATTCATTTTGTTATATCTGTGGCAGTTTCACCATTCCCAGTCAAAGGGTGAACATCAGCACATTTGTAGAGCAAGCCTATTTGGCATATTTCAAAGTTAAACTTGGTGATCAATATAAGTCTTGGGCCCCTCATAAGGTGTGCAAGCAGTGTGTCGAAGGTTTACGGATGTGGACAAAGGGAACACGTGATAAGATACCATTTAGTATACCTATGGTTCGCCGAGAGCCAGGAGATCATTTCAGTGACTGTTACTTTTGTATAGTGAAAACTTCATATAACAGGAAAAATAAATGTAACATAGAGTATCCTAGTCTACCATCGGCTATGCGCCCAGTGACTCATTCAGATGAAATCCCAGTGCCGGTTTTCATTACACTACCCTCTCTAGAAGAACATGATTATGGTGATAAACTAGGTGACAACAATGATGAAGAATTTGAAACTGAAGAGGACTCTGTTTGTAAGGGATTTGATCAGCATGAGTACTTTAGAACTGACAGTGGCTTTATGTATTGCCATAACATACCTGGTTTAATGGAGCAATTGGGAATTCCAATCTATAACTCAATTGTCCAATCTATAATTTCAACTGTCGACTAATTGATAGCTCAAACCGTAGGTTAAAGTGTGTCCTCCTTCAAAATGGCAATATATTTGGGTCAGTCCCAATTGGCCAATCAGTTTCTCTTGTTAAGAATATGCAGACATAAAGAGAGTCGTTTAGTTGTTACAATATCCAACACAATTGGCTCATCTGTGTTGACCTTAAAATAGTGTGCTTCCTTCTTGGTCAGCAACGCGCATACACCAAGTATCCCTGTTATCTGTGCATGTGGAAGAGCAGAGCTCGTGAGAGGCATTGGGTGGAAAGGAATTAGCCTCCAAGATCTGCCCTAAAACCGGGTGATCCAAACATTCTACATGAGTCACTTGTTGATAGAAAGAATATTATATTCCCGCCTCTGCAAATGAAACTGGTCTGATGAAGCAGTTTGTTAAAGCTTTGCCAACTGAAGGACACTGTTTCAAGTACCTCATTTTGACATTTCCTAGCATGCCTATTTGAAAAAATAAAGGCCAATGTGTTTCATGGTCCACAGATTCGGCAGCTCATCAAAGATGAACATTTCATCAGGACAATGTCAAAAGTCGAAAAGAATGCTTGGTTACCATTCAAAGCCATTGTCAAGGACTTTCTTGAAAACACACAAGCAAATAATTACACAGAAATTGTCCAGAAACTCTTGGAGGGATACAAAATGCTTGGTTGCAATATGAACATCAAGGTGCATTTTCTGCATAGCCATCTTTCTTTTTTCCTGGAAAACCTTGGTGCAGTCAGTGATGAGCAAGGTGAACGATTCCACCAACATTTGAAGGTCATGGAAGGACGGTATCAGGGTAGATAAGATGTACATATGATGGCTGACTATTGTTGGAGCATCCGGCGGAATTGTCTGAACACTAAACACTCCAGGAAAAAATAAGCGAAAATGTTTTCCTCAAGCGCTTACCAGATTAATTTTCAAATGTTTTACTGTAAAAAAATGTCATAGAGTAACAATAAATCCTTTGTATGAACAAAAGAAATTAAATAACACATTACATTCAAGTTATTTCATTATTTTTTCATTGTATGTAAAACTTGCATGTTTTTTGACAAAAATGGAGGGTACCCTGTATTGTAAAAACCTGAAGTGATAGCAAAAAAATGGGGTAATTTCTGGATTCACTACCCAAAAATTAGCAAAAAACAAGTGTAAAATTCAACTCAACAAAAAATGCGTTCCCCAGTGATAACCAATCATAGGCAGGAAACCCCAAATAAACATATTTGTTGTCAGACATGTCACTAGCTCTAGTGGTGTTGGTTCAGGGACTATGCAGGCACATAGAATCCTGGTTGGGAATGGCTGCTAGTGAGCTGACAGCCCTGAGTTTGCAGGGGATGCTGACATCACCAAAAAACATTTGCATTTTACATGTAAATGTCTGCTAGATTGTAAGCTCTTCGGGGCAGGGTCCTCTCCTCCTGGGTCATTGTCTGTATCTATCTGTCATTTGCAACCCATATTTAATGTACAGCGCTGCGTAGTATGTTGGTGCTAAAAAAATCCTGTTTATTAAAAATGATAATAATAATGTACACAGCATTAAATGTAAACAGCATCACATATATAATAAATTACTGGCCGAAGAGACCTAATAGTCAGTAAAATAATCTGCCAGTCTGGATTTATTTGCTAAGCAGAATTTACATCTGCTTTAACAAACTGTAATGATATACATTTATGGTTCAAGCTAAAGTCAGATATCTATTATTATGTAGCATATATTAGGCTTCCTCCCAAGTTTTAGAGATAAGGATGAAATATATTGTTTAGTTAAAAGTATGTAAAAAAAGGCATCCCCATTTTGCAGATCATAAAAAATAAATACTCAAACATGATTGGTTAAACCAACCACAAAAAGGGCCCTATCAGACACATGGTGTAAAACTGTCTGCTTTTCTACTCTTGAGCTGCATACACACCTGCAATTTTTCTCGTTGGAAAGGATCTTTCACGATCCTTTCCAACGAGAAAAGACTGCACGATGCATGAACGATGCTGTACATACAGCACCGTTCATGCTCTATGGAGAGGGGAGGGGGAGAGCGACGGAGCGGCACCCTGCTGCGCGCTCTCCCCTTCCCTTTCATTAGGATCGGTCGTCGTCCATCGTCCATGGATCCGCCAGGACGGTCGTCGGACGATGGACGACGACCGACTGTACACACGGCAGATTTTCGCCCGATAATTGGCCGATGCCGATTATCGGGCGAGAAAAATTTGCCGTGTGTACGCAGCTTTGGGTGCACAGAAAACTGCTGCTATATGGCTGGGAGAGGCAAATCACACCACAAGCAACCACATTTGCATGCAGATGTGGCGCAAATCTTCAAAGAACTATTGAGACCACAGCTGAGCTCTGGCAGAATGCTGTGGCTCACCATGAGTCTGAAATAACCCTTACAAAGCCTTTAAATTAGCTTTACAAGTAACATTGAATACTTGAGGTAGGACAAAAGGTGCAAAATAACCATTTTAAATCCACCTAAAAAGATAGACAACTAAGGAGGATCAAGGTACAGAGTTGCTAAAAGAGAGACAGTCTATCCAAATCGAGAACATTTGGAAGGTATGTATTTGTACAATATTAGCATTCTATCTGCAAAAAATGTCCAAAGCTTCAGTGAAAAATGGAAAATATTACAAATACTGTCTGCGGAGAGAGTTTTGGGAGTTCTGCACTTAATATTATGCCTTATGTCTAAACAGCATTCTCCTCCACTTTGAAATAGATTTGTCATATACTGCACTGACGGTGTAACATATATTAAAGTTTATTAGCTGCATGGTTCACCAAGACTTGTTTCATCCTCACCCAATAATTATAATATTTCACATGAGTGAGATGAGTGATCTGTTGTTAAAAATATCTCAGCAACGCATTGTTTTATAGCAATCACAACATATCATAACAGAGAATCAGAATATCTGCAACAGGTAGGTAAAGGATGTAAATACTTCCTCAATGCAAAGAAGCCTCATTGTCATGATAGGTTCAAAACTGGAAGATATTTTACAGCCCAACTAAACCTCCAAATGAACAAGGTGAACTCTAATAGTAATTAGATTACTGATTAAATACATTGTATAGATGAAAAATAGTGGAGAAAATATATAAGTGCTTGCAGATTTACTACAGATTATTTCCTATCATCTTTGAATTCAGACAGTGGTTAGGTCAATCACATTCAACCATCTGACACCCAATGTAGGAGGAACTATAGATGGCAGACTACATTTCCCAGCTTCCGTTTATTATAGACAGGGAGTAGGCAGTGAGTAATTGTTTCACCACAATCTGTTAGCAGAAAACTAAGGCTATGCACACACGTCAGATGATTCTTGTCTTTTTTGATAATCGCCTCAGGGCTGATATCGGATGAGAATCTGGCATTTGTACAGTGCTCATTGTCCGCCATTCTGTCGCCCATCCTGGCGGATCCAGGGAAGACCAACAATCACATTGAAAGTAAAGGGGGGAGAGCGCAGCAGGGTGCTGCTCTGTCGTTCTCCCCCTTCCCTCTCCATAGAGCAGAACAGTGCTGTATGTACAGTGCTCGTTCATGCATCGTGCAGTCCTTTAAAAGGATTGTGAAAGATTACATGTGTGTACCCAGTCTAAAAGGAAGGTGAGGTCAAACAGCTGCAAATTGGGTTTTTAAATTTGTTAGGTTCAGTTACAAAAATAATACTTATACTTAACACAAATCAGCATAATTACTTAAAAAAATGCCCTTTTCAGCTTTGTGTTTTTCTTGGGTTTCATTATTCAACATTTCACATCCATTACAGCATCATACAAGGTATTTTAAAGCCCCGATACAGCCAAAAATGTTTTTGGTGAAAAGAATATGGAAAAGCATGCACCTCTGTTCACTTTTATTCTGGTCTGTGCTACCACTGGGAAAGCTTGCACAGGTTCACTTTCATCTTCCTATCCATGTACCTAGACAGTCAAGCTTTCAGACACCCTTTGTCTAGGCATAATGATAAAGATAGTCAAGATAATGTAAACATATTAGCCATGGCTTGAGATTAAATATGATGTCATTCTCAGTGTTGGCTTGCATTCTCAGATCATATCTCAGAAATAGGGGAGAACAGTATTTGCAATGTTCAGGGGCATATTTTCCAAATAATCTTCATAACTAGATGTTTTACCTTTTTGAATAAAAGTTAACTTTGACCAAAGCTGATACCAAAAATTGTCTGTGTGAATTAGGACCTAGGATGGTTAGCAAGAAATTTAAATGTAAACCCTAACGTCATAACTTATTGAACATATTTATTTATTTTTAGTCGGGTAAATATACCAAATACATTTTTTTTTAACGAATCTTGCTTATCGTGATCCACTAAATAAAAACCCTGGTGGTCGAAAAGAAAGTGACATGTGCAAAAAAACACCACAAAAAACATACACTGGGGTACTATTGTGATCCCTCCTCAAAAGGGGAAGGGCCACCGAGGTTCCCCAGACCCCCGGGGCGTAACGCTCCTGACAAGGGCTGGGTACTAAGACCACCCAGTCCAAGTGGGCCTACTGGCCTGTATGACCGAGATCACACAGATTCCATAAAGCCAGAGCACTTCTCAGATTTCAGGGTTGGCCCATAAGGTACCAGCACCCTCCATGGACAGCGGCACACAACACCACACCAGTGACATACAGAAAAATACATAAAATATAAATAAAAGAAAAATATCTTGTGGGTTGGTAACATTCTGTGCTCCCTTAGATCTCATCAGTTACATTATCTCCAATTATCTATAAACCTTAATGAACACCTCCCCTACATCAATCAGAAGATGAAAGGGGAAAGTATCCTGTACTTTTGTTCTATAGTGGTAAGATTGTTTCTCCATACAATACAAACAATATGGTGAGTTTTGTCACTTCATGCCTGGAAGTTTGTTACTGATTTAGATTTGTTGGTATTAGTCTTAACTAACTCAACTAAATGTAATGTAAATGAAGCAATTGTTAAAGGGTAAATTAAATCAAGAAAATGCTAAATAATTTTAAACAGACAACCATTCTGTTTCCTAGTGCTTCTGTGCAAAGAATTATAGAATCCTGAAATCCAGACAGATTTCAGTATTTATTCTTTTTTATGAAGTTTTAAAACTGCATGGTGTTAAGTTTTGAAGCAAAACTTTAAATCACTTACTATATTATGTAGCTGAAAGCACTGTGTGGTAATTCATCCTCCGAATATTCAGCAGAAAACAGATTCATCTTCTATTTCAACAGCTTCCTCACCCTGCTCTCCCTCCCAGCATTGATTTGGGAGCATGCCAGCTTTCGGTTTTGTGATCTAAGCATGAAGTAAGTGCACATGAAAAGGGAAGAACAGAGTTCTGAGACCAGACACTGGTCCTATTGTGAATTTTGAGGGTGAATTATACCACTGTACCTGCAGCTACATCATTGAGGGCTCATCTTTTTTTTCTGTTTGTTATAGATATGTCAATATTTGCATGTTTATCGCCTGGCCACAGTTCCTCTTAAAAGTAAACCTGTGTTTTTTTACCCCCCTCTTCCATAGTCACCTTCCTTATACACCTCATGACTCTCTTCCACCACCTGGGGCAAAGAAAGATATACATGGAGCATCTGTGAATCCCCTTCATCCAATGATTCAGCATTGAAGAGACCAACAAATATATACCATTTACTTGAACCTTGCTCTGCCCTGTATGGTCACAGAAAAAGTTCACTTTAAACAAAAGTGGACCTCTCAGAGAGAGATTTTTGACCAGACTCTATTATATACAGCTGGCCTGGTTGGTGCTCTGATCCTCTGCATTTATTATCCTCTGAATCTCAACTCCTATTGTGTGATACTTCCCCCACCTCCTAGACTGTAAGCTCTTCGGGGCAGGGTCTTCTCCTCCTCCTGTGTCACTGTCTGTATCTGTTTGTCATTTGCAACTCTTATTTAATGTACAGCACTGCGTATAAATCCTACGCAGCACGGCACTATAAAAATCCTGTTTATTATTGTTATTATTAGTATTATTATTAATAATAATAATAATAATAATCATATAAACACTTCTAGTATAGATGACCTATTTAGTAAACATGACCCTGGATTGACACTGCCATTGCTGACCAGTTTCTAAAAATACTAGCTGGCATTTTATATGAATCTGTGCTTTGCTGTGCCCAGTGCTACAAGTTCACTTTAACATAGCCCTCCCCTGAAGTTTATACTTCTCTTTTGTTAACTCCCCCACTGCTATGTTTTCTTCTATGTAAGCAAGGTGGTAGAGTTGAAGCTCACACAGTATTATGGACCTCCCTGAGAAAGTGATGACTGGCACAGGACTAAAACATAAATTAGGGCAAATGCTCCACACAGCAAAGCACCTTTTGGCACTGAAGTACTGCATTGCAGTCTGGGCTCCACATTTGCATTTTAGAGATTAAGAAATTAAGAATAACTATTATCTTGACCATGTTGACCTATGTTCGATGGTATTTTCGAGCTACAATTAATAAGGCTACATACACACATACAATAATTGTCGTTGCAAAACGGACAATTGACAACCAATCAACGATTATGCACGAATATTTTGAACAATCGTATAGTCCACGATTCTGTACATGCTGTAACGATACGATCGTTCAAGTATAATCCACAAATAATGTACACACACAAGATACGATTGTTTGAATGATGCAGGAAGTGACATGTACTGCAGAACCATTCACGATCACTGAACGACCGTACACACAATAGATTGCGAACGATCATCGCCCAATCAGATCCGCCAAGATGGTCTTTTGTTTCAGCAACATTCCTCGTTCATCGGCCTCGTTGTGCACTTTTTTTGTTAAAGAATATTGGACGATCGATCGTCAATCGTTCGTTTCCAACAATTATTGCACGTGTATATGTAGCCCAAGGGATCTTCTGCATGTGATAGATTTTGAGATGTGCCTGGTTAACTAAGTTCTTAGGTTTCATCCACCACATTTACCCTGTACCCTACCAGTAATTTGTAATATGTTGGCACTATAAAAATTCTGTTTATTATTATTATTATTATTAATAATAATAATAATAATAATAATAATAATCTCTGACATATAATGGGAATACAGTTCACATGTTTATTAATTGTGTTTTTTTGCATGCTTGTTTTCTGTGTGTGACTTAAAAAAATGCTGTTGTTACTTTTAAACCCTTAGATTTATAATATTTGTGGAGTAAAGTAGAACTAAATCTAAAAATTAAATAAACCGAAGAATTGTGAGCAGGCAGGTTCTATATTTCAAAAGGGACAGATTATGTCTCTTCTACAATAAAACAAACTTAGGCTGTGAACACTCATGCAATAATTGTCGTTGGAAACGAATGATTCACGACAGATCGTTCGATAATTGTTAACAAAAAAAGTAAACAACGACTGGTCAACGAACCCGGAATCTCGCTGGAAACGAACAACCGTCCTGGCAGATCTGATTGAGCGACGATCATTCGTAATCTATTGTGTGTAGGGTCGTTCAGTGATCGTGGATTGTTCTGTGATACTTTCTCCTTGGCATATGGCATATACGTCTCCGTATATACCACTTCCTGCATCATTTGAACGATCGTTTACACGATCACATCTAGTGTGTACATTATTGGTGGATTTTATTTAAACAATCGTATTGTTACAGCATGTACAGAATTGTGCACAATACGATCGTTCAAAATATACGGGAATAATCGGTGATCGTTCGTTTTTAAACCATAATTATTGCACAAGTGTACCTAGCCTTACCTGCCTGTTTACAATCTTCTGTATGATGTCCACTGAGCTGCACATGAGCCACTTGGCATACAATCTCAGTATAACTGGTTGCAAGAAATGAATGAACTCCTATGAGCATGCATGGAAGTTACATCTTTCCTACCTGGCCAATCAAGACTGATCCTGACTGATGAAGATCCAGAACCGGGAAGAGGACCTGGTGAAGATGTCAGCAGTAGCAAAAAAGTGAGTAGAGGTGAGTTGAATTAATAATTCTGTACACGTAGGTAAATTTGTTTTGTTGGAAAGGAAATACAGCCTGTCTCCTATGCAAAAAACAACCTGGGCTCCTTGGTGTGTTTTTCTTTTTTTTAGCATTAGTTCTGTTTTAAAGCATAAAAGTTTAGAGACTGTTGTGTGTACATTTTAGTGGTAGTAGAAATTCCCAGAAATTGCCATAAATATTTATATATACTCAAAATATTTCCACTAGGAGAGAGACATTGTGACTTTTAGGCATAAAGGCAATAATTAAACTGACAAATATTATACTACAAGAAGATTTGGGAATTTAAATAGGTACTAAATCATCCCTCACTAGTCCTTAGCTAACACCTGGGCAGAATAATGGAATTAACACACAATTCTACTTTATGTTCACAGTAGAAGGAAAATGTACTTTTCTTACAAAGTAAGACTTTCCAATGTGTTTCCACTCCTGTGGAAACCTAATGCTGTAATTTGAGATGTCTTTGTGTGGCCTATCTCAGGCTTTCCAGGTTAGAAATATAATCCTGAGAACAAAAGAAGTTTATTGGATTCTGTTTCATGAAGCTATACCTGTAACCTGACAGGTGAGAAGATACTGAGAGCTCAGCAATAATGTATGACTGATCCATTGAGCTGCTGTCTGCATTGCACACCTGCTGTCTGCCAGCCGCTTGCCTTGTGTTTGGAGAATGGTGGAAGGAATGCTATCATGGAAAATACAAGCTGGATACAGCTTCATATTATGCCCATTCCTAAAGGATCTCTCCTACACAGGGGTTAAGAGGATGTAAAGCAAAACAGATGTTAGGGACAATTGGACTGACTCAATGGAAAGAGGTTGTATCTAAAATTGTGTTTTTAAAGGTCTTGGAGTTTGCCCTAATTTTAGACAGATTTGTAACATATTGCTCTTTTAAGTTAATCCTGATTAATACTCAAATGTTAGAATACCAGCCTTGCTTGGATAATTACCTAGAATGTAATAGACGGGTTGAAATACTTTTCTGTGGTAGAGTAAATGCTGCTACTTCCTTTGCTTGTCATGTGGTCAGTCTGATCCTTCCCTTTAAACATGTGGCCAGCACTGATGAAAAACTCAAGCATCAATCTGACAGAAAACTAAATATTTTCAGCACTTCTATGATACTTTTTTTATTCTATCCTAGTGACATTTCCTAATATATGGTTGGATATGCTCCTGCTATAAAAGAAAAGTAAAGTACTAAGTGCTCAAATGGGCAGTGTTGTTATTTATAAATATTATATTTAAAATGTATTGATTTAACAGTTTCCCATGAAAGCTTACATTAGAAACGTTATATCTTATTAAAGCCTTAATTTAGCATCCCAATGTTATTTTCTGCGATGTTCTTCCTTACATTCTACCTGTTATCACATGCACAGAGTAAAGGTGCGTACACACTTCCAATTTTTATCGTTCCAATCGAACGACGAACGATCGATTGGGCAAAAAATCGTTCGTAAAAAAGTAACCAACGACGCCGACGAACGAGGAAAGTCGCTGGAAACGAACGACCGGACCGACGGATCGGATTGGACGACGATCGTTGAACATCGTTCGTGTGTACGGTCGTTCGTTGATCGTCCATGTTCAGAGCATGCGTGATGAACGAACGTCCGTTCACTTTCCTGTCGTGCACATAGTTCCTCTATCGCTTAAACGATCGTATCTATTGTGTGTACAATATCTACGAACGATCGTGTCGTTACCTCTATGTGCAGGATCGGTGCTATACGATCGTTCATATATATCGTGCATGAACGTTCGTCGTTCGTTTTCCGACGATAATAATTGGAAGTGTGTATGTAGCTTTAGTTACACACAAAGTATTTCTGGTGATTAAATGTTACAGTTCTCAGGTCAGATCTCAACCCATTTTCTAAGCAGTCAAATAGTTGGTATTATAGCTGGTCTCATGTGCAGTGAAATGGCAACTGCCGGTCTAAATTAGTCTAAAGCTGCATACATACGTGCAATTATAGTCGTTGGGAAGGATCTTTCACAATCCTTTCCAACGACTAAGCAATGCACTATGCATGAACGAGTGCTGTACATACAGCACTGTTCTGCTCTATTGAGAGGGGAGAGCGACAGAGTGGCACCCTGCTGGGCACTCTTCCCCTTCCCATGCATTAGGTTCGTCCAAATGACATCCTGACGAATCTACGGACGATGGACGGACGGCCCTGAGCCGATTATTGGGCGAGAACCATTGGACGTGTGTACGTAGCTTAAGATAGAGCTGGTGGTCAGAAGGAGCAGCTTTATAATAGTTATAATAATTTATAAATTTATGTTTTAGTCCTGTGCTAGTATTCACTTTCTCAGGGAGGTCCATAATACTGTGTGAGCTTCAACTCTTAACAAAACTTAACAAAAGAGAAGTTTAACAAAAGAGAAGTATAAACTTCAGGGGATGGCTATGTTAAAGTGAACTTGTATCACTGGACACAGCAAAGCACAGATCTATATAAAATGCTAGCTGCCTGATAGTCTGACATGTTTACATCACCACTAAAAAAATTTCTCTAGACTTATTCCCTATCAGTGACTTATTAAGTATTAAAGCCAGTGGTCAGTTTACAAAAGCTAGTATTTTTAGAAACTGGTCAGCAATGACAGTGTCAATGCAGGGTCATGTTTACTAAAAAGATTATCTATACTAGAAGTGTTTATATATTTTTTAATATTATTTTTTATCAGTATTATTATTATTAATTACCAGGATTTATACAGCTCCAACATATTAAGCAGCGCTGTACATTAAATAGGGGTTGCAAATGACAGACAGATACAGACAGTGAAACAGGAGGAGGAGAGGACCCTGCCGCAAAGAGCTTACAATCTAGTAGGTGGGGGAAGTTACACACAATAGGATGGGAGATATGTAGTGGTGGGAAGTAGTGCGGGTTTCAAAAGACAGAGGAAGATGGGTAGGCAACTTTGAAAAAATGGGTTTTGAGTGCTCTTTTAAATGAGCAAAAAGTAGGAGCAAGCGGAATAGGATGAGGGAGACCATTCCAGAGTCGGGCAGCTCTAGAAAAGTCTTGGAGCCGAGCGTGTGATGAGGTTATGAGTGAGGAAGTCAGTAGTAGGTCATTGGAGAAGTGAAGAGAGCGGCTAGGAGAGTATTTTTCTACCAAGTGAGAAAGGTAAGCAGAACAAGAGCTGTGGAGGGATTTGAAGGCAAAGCACAGGAGCTTGAATTTGATTCTGAGGTGAAACGGAAGCCAATGAAGAGAACCACAAAGAGATGCAGCAGAAGGGGAGCGGAGGGAAGGATGGATGAGTCTGGCTGCAGCATTCATAATAGATTGGAGAGGAGAGAGTCAGGTTAGTGAAATGCCAGAGAGGAGGAAGTTACAGTAGCATGTACAAGGAGTTTGGTGGTCTCAGGGGACATATAGGGGTGGATTTTGCAGATGTTGCGCAGGTGAAAGTGGCAGGACCTGGAAATGTTCTGAATATAGGGGGTAAATGAGAGGGCAGAATAGAAGGTTACACAAAGACAATGTGCATGAGAGGAAGGAAGAATAACAGTGTTATTAACAGTTAGAAATATGTCAGGGGAGATTTGAAATGTGAGGCGGGGGAGGGGTGATGATGAGTTTGGTTTTATCCAGGTTGAGTTTCAGGAATCAGTCAGACATCCATGATGAGATGGCTGACAGGCAGCATGAAACCTTGTCGAGGACTAAGGGAGACAAGTCAGGTGGGGGGGAGAGATAGATTAAAGTGTTATCAGCATTGGTACAGTAAACCAAAGGATATTAAGCTGCGTACACACTTCCAATTTTTAACGTTCAAAATGAACGACGAACGAACGACAAACGATCGATTGGGCAAAAATCGTTCGTAAAAAAAGTAACCAACGACGCCGACGAACGAGGAAAGTCGTTGGAAACGAACGACCGGACCGGCGGATCGGATTGTACGACGATCGTTGACCATCGTTCGTGTGTACGATCGTTCGTTGATCGTCCATGGTCTGAGCATGCGTAATGAACGAACGTTCGTTCACTTTCCTGTCGTGCACATAGTTCCTCTATCGCTCAAACGATCGTATCTATTGTGTGTACAATATCTACGAACGATCGTGTCGTTATCTGTATGTGCAGGATCGGTGCTATACGATCGTTCGTAGATATCGTGCAGGATCGTTCGTCGTTCGTTTAACAACAATAATAATTGGAAGTGTGTACGTAGCTTTAGACTACCGAGTGAGGAGGTGTACAGAGAAAAGAGAACTGGTCCAAGGACTGACCCCTGGGAACACCAACAGGGAGGAGAGTGGGCGAGGAGGAATTACCATTGTAAGAAACTTGAAAGGAACGGTCAGACAGATAGGAGGCAAACCAAGAGAGAGCAGTATCACAGATACCAATGGAGTGCATGATTTGTATTAGAAGGGGGTGATCAACAGTGTCAAAAGAAAAAGGAAAGATCCAGGAGCAGGAGAGGGGAAAAGTTTCCTTGAGACTTAGCTCTGATTAGGTCATTGGCCATTTTAGTAAGGGCTGTTTCAGTGGAATGGGCAGCTCGAAAGCCAGACTGGAGAGGGTCAAGGGGAGAGTTGGTGTTCAGGTAATTGGTGAGTCTTATATAGACAAGGTGGGGTTTAGGAAAGAGTTATTGGTTTAGAAGAGGCTATCTGGGTTGGAAACTTAGAAGGAAATGACAGAGGAGAAATAATTTTGCTTGGTGATAATAGGTTTGGTGTTAAAGTATTGTAGTCTGGATTTGTGGTCCATTAGGTCAGTGCTGAGGCCAGATTTCCTCCACTCAGCTGCACGAACAGTCTTTTGTAGATGTTTGGTGTGATTGTTCTGTCAGGGGTTAGCAGGATGGGGGTAGCGGAAGGTGGCAGGGGCAACTTTATCTAGAGCCAAGGAAAGAATGTGGTTGAATGGAGTGGCAGCTTTATCCTGAGATATTATTTTAGAGAGATTTGGGGTTGGGGAGGTAAGGCACTATGAGAATAGGTTGTGGTCAAGGTTATGGATACCTCTCTGCCATTACCCAGGTTTAGGATGTGGCAAAGGGGGGCAAGAATTAAATAGGTTGAAGGTGATAATAAAGTGATCAGAAAGGGGAAATGGCAAGTTGTCAAGGTGGAAGACCATGTATTAAAAAGCTGCTGCATCTCTACTCCGCAACAGCTGCAGGTATTTTACACATTTAGGTATTCAGAGTACTTGTTCTAACGGTTTGTAACTATGGGATGTATGAGCTTTTTAAAAGCAGACTTTCTTTCCTTATTGACTCATCAGGCCTGATTTATTAAAGCTCTCCAAGGCTGGAGAGGATACACTTTCAACAGTGAAGCTGGGTGATATAGCAAACCTGAAATGGATCTGGTCCCGGATTGAAAACATTTGCTAACAAACAGCAAATGTTTTTTAGGAAAGCCATTGCATTTGCAGGATCACCCAGCTTCACTGATGAAAGTGTATCATATCCAGCCTTGGAGAAATTTCATAAATCAGGCCCATTGTGCACTGAATATTATTAATAAACAGTATTTGTATAGCGCCAACGTAAAATACAGTGCTGTATTTCAGCATATTAGTACAATAAATAATAAATAAATAGTAACATAAAAACAATAAATTCAGAACACAGGAAACCAAGCAATTACCAATAATACCATCCAAAAAGTACTTCAAATGTTTTATAGTCAGAAGGTTCACCTAATTTGCCCCAACCTGAGTTAATCTATTATCTGTTCAATTTGATTTGGTGAGTCTGAGAAACTCATTGACATTTTCTTTACTTTTTGCATGCAAGGAGCCTGCAGTAGGTGTTTTTTGAATTCCTCATCTGAATCAGAAGTAAGGGTTCTCAGATTACCAGCAATATGGAATGGAGTGAACTGGTTCATCACAGCATTTTTGAGATAAATCCAGCAAGTAAACTGTGCTGCCTGCATGCATTTAAGGGGTTGCTTTTAAATTCAATTGGAGTGTATTTGCATAACAGGTTAATTTACAAAATAAATCAGTTGCATAATGCTCTGCTTAGTTATATGTAAAGAGGTTTGAGACAGGCTAAAAATACTATAATAGCCACTTAGACATTGATCAATGAGATTTGTGCACCTATTTCCCTGGTAAACAGAATTAATTCTGAACTGGCTTTAAAAAATACAGATTGTTGTACACTGGAACTACACTTGGCTATTGTATAAGTATTTTTTCACAATTTACATTGGCCATATTTGCATATAGTGTAGTCAAATAAACATGTATGGACAGTGTCAGACAGTTTTCAGCAGAATTTAATAAGGTGATAAAGTAATATCATGTTTTAATTATTGTAGAAGTATGGCCTGGAATGTTCTAGCTGGAAAAATATATACAATTTGTGGTATGTGGTTAAAACAAATTAAATTCCTATGTTTCTATCTCTGATCACTTCTGCTCTGCACATCTGCATTTGAAAAACTCCCACACAAAGTCCAGCAATAGCCCTGGAGGCCCAAGGACCTCTGTCTGGGCGTCTGCCATCTATCTGTCTTCACAGAGGTTACTCTGATAAATATTTTCAAACTGTTAAAGCTTTCAGTTTTATTTTAAATCTCAGAGCAGTGTATATAGAATCCCATATCTTAAGTTTCTGTATGACTTTTTTTGCATACATTATTTTTTTACTGCGTTTTGTGTTTTATCCCACAAAAAAGCTCTACAAATCCTTGAAGCAAACAAACATTGTACAAGCAGATTTTCAGTGGTCTGTAATATTTACCTCTAATCCCGGTGGTCCTGTAGTGACTGTTTAAATGACCTGTAAATTAAACATTTGTGGGTCACATGAATGCTAAAACTGTGGGGGAAGGAAATGTTACTTAGTGAAATCTGTGTATATATTTTTTTTGACATTCCCATAAACAAAAGATTCAGCAGAGGATGTCTATCACAGGCTTCATTCATTTAAACTATTTCCTTGCCAGAAGTGCCTGTCACACTACAGAGAAATACATAGTGTTGTTTTAAACTTACCAGCACAGTAATTTGCCAAGGCAACAGTGCTTTTTTTGCTTTTTATTCCAATTTGTTTTTATAAATGTTGGTAACTCAGGGATTGGTTAATACATTAGTGCCACATCCACAACTTACATATAAAATTTAAGGACTGATTGATAAACCTGACACACACTGGCTTTCATTTCACCTAAAGCTGCGTACACACGGCAAATTTTTCTCGCCCGATAATCGGTATCGGCCAATTATCGGGCGAAAATCTGCCGTGTGTACAGTCGGTCGTCGTCCATCGTCCGACGACCGTCCTGGCGGATCCATGGACGATGGACGACGACCGATCCTAATGAAAGGGAAGGGGAGAGCGCGCAGCAGGGTGCCGCTCCGTCGCTCTCCCCCTCCCCTCTCCATAGAGCATGAACGGTGCTGTATGTACAGCATCGTTCATGCATCTTGCAGTCTTTTCTCGTTGGAAAGGATCGTGAAAGATCCTTTCCAACGAGAAAAATTGCAGGTGTGTACGCAGCTTAAGAATCAAATTTAGGCTACTTTGTTTTACTTTTAAATCACACCACTCCCTCAGTGACCTTCTCATGACTTTCTAGCCCATAATCTTTTCTTTTGCTCAACTCTAAAGCTGCGTACACACTTCCAATTTTTATCGTTGGTAAATGAACGACGAATGATCCTGCACGATATCTGCGAACGATCGTATGGCACCGATCCTGTACCTACAGATAACGACACGATCGTTCAAAGATATTGTACACACGATAGATGCGATCGTTTGAACGATACAGGAAGTGACGTGCACCACAGGAAGTGAGCGAACGTTCGTTCACCGCGCATGCTTAGACCATGGACGATCACTGAACGGCCGTACACACGATAGATGGTCAACGATCGTCGTCCAATCCGATCCGCCGGTCCGGTCGTTCATTTCCAACGACTATCCTCGTTCGTCGTTGGTTACATTTTTTTTACGAACGATTTTTGCCCAATCGGTCGTTCGTCGTTCATTTCCAACGATAAAAATTGGAAGTGTGTACGCAGCTTAAGAGTTCTCTAGTGCTGTCCCCATTTTCTGGAACTCTAGTACTTGTCACGTGAGGCTTGCTCCTACTTTTCACACATTTTCAGAGTATTTAAAACCCACATTTTTAACTTGCTTACCCATCTTTATCTGTCTCCTAATCTATCAACTTTCCATATCACCCTCCTATTGTGTAGTGTTCTCCCCCACCTCTTAGATTGCAACCTCTAATGAGCAGGGTCCTCCCCTCCTCCTATGTCTTTATTTGTGTTATTTATCATGCAAGCTTGGCATCTGAATCATTTGTTTAATGTACATTTTTGCATATTATTTGGGAGATTTGTGATTAAAGGGGAAAATTAATACTGACCTCACTAAAGTGTTCAAACACAGACCAACTACTTTAACAAATATTGACTCCTTTGCTGCTGTAAGCGCCTACAGAGACTTAAGCTGCGTACACACTTGCAATTTTTGTCGTTGGAAAGGATTTTTCACGATTCTTTCCAACGACAAGGGGCTGCAAGATGCATGAACGATGCTGTACATACAGCACCGTTCATGCTCTATGGAGAGGGGAGGGGGGAGAGCGACGGAGCGGCACCCTGCTGCGCGCTCTCCCCTTCCCTTTCATTACGATCGGCTGTCGTCCATCGTCCGTGGATCCGGCAGGTCGGTCGTCCGGACGATGGACGACACCGACTGTACACACGGAAGATTTTCGCCCGATAATTGGCCGATGCCGATTATCGGGCGATAAAAATCTGCCGTGTGTACGTAGCTTTAGGCTGCATATACATGTGCAATAATTGTCGTTGGAATCTTTTATGATCCTTTCCAATGACAAACTCCTGGATGATGCATGAACGAGTGCTGTACATACAGCCCCGTTCTGCTCTATGGAGAGGGGAGGGGGTAAGATGGAGCAGCACCCATCTGTGCGCTCTCCTCCTTCACTTTCATTACGATCGTTCGTCGTCCGTGGATCCAGCAGGACGGTCGCTCGGACGATGTGCGACAGGCGCTGTACACACGCCAGATTCTCGTCCAATACCAGCCCTGAGCCGATTATCGGACGAGAACCATTGCAAGTGTGTACGTAGGCCTAGACTGCCCTCAGGCAGTCATCATTGTAGGAATGGGGAGAGGGAGGGAACCGTGAAGGTAACCTATGTAACACCTTTGGATTTCCTTAGGAGGAAAACAATAGTGATTGGACAAACCTGTCTAACCTGCCTATCCTTTAATAGCATATACACCCTCCCTTCCTGCAGTTCATTGAAATGCATCTTTACAAATTTAAATAGCATTCCCTGGCTTTTGTGTGGCTATGTCAAATGAAACCTGATACCACTTCCAAAGCTGCAAAAGACTACTAGGAACACTAGTCCATTCTGTGCGCCCTTAAAAAAAAACTTTCCCTGTATATTTGTACTGGACAAAGCAGTCGTTTGATAAGCAATATGTTACAATTTAAAACATGTTCTGTCATAGCCCTTACTGCTGGAGAAAGAGACTTACTGTACACTGAGAATTCAGAATGGGAAAGGGATGTCCAAATTAAACCAGAGCCAGATCTTGTTATGTATTTTATTGGGGCGATTGAAAGAAAAAAAAACACACACAGACCAAGAAGCCCAAGAAGTCATTCTGCAATGTTGGCTGACATATATTTATCCACATTTCTATGGATAAAAAGCAAGCTTTTACTAGCTATGTGTATACAATAAAATACTTCATTCTGTTTAAACACTTTAAAAAAGCAAGAAGTGCATGTGTCAGTTATGGCTGCCATATGTGGACATCTTGCAGTGTCTTTTTGTGCTGCCATATGTCTTTAGTTATGTCTGTTCTTTTCAGCATATCTTTAAACTGTACTACTTGAGATTTGTTGAAGTTCACATCTTTTAAAAACTCAGTGCAAGGGAGTGGTTGTGTGTAATATCTCTAGGGCTTACCAGTTTCTACCCACACCCTTGTGAACACAAGCTGCCTGCCACATTGCCATCTGCACTGGAAATGTGAGGTTACTTCTTTGAATTTCTCCATACAGGGAAAGCAGAAATCTTTTGAAAACTAATCTGGAACTTCTTAGACAAAAGTGTGAGTGACAATAGTCTGAAATACAAATACATTTTTTGAATAAATACATAAAATATAAAAATATATTTCTAGGGACGCTTTAAAAATATTAATAGTAGTCTATGCCTAAGGCTGCCAGAGTTCCAGCTGTAGTTTGTGGGGGGGGGGGGGGAGGGGGGTGATTTCTACAAAGCCATTGTCACACATGATGTTCTGGATTGCACTTCAACTGATTCTTGTTCCTGACCTGCCAGATCCTGAACACTCAGGGTATGAACACACATCAGATGATTCTCATCTGATAATCGCCTCGATATCGGACAAGAATCTGGCGTGAGTCGTCATTCATGGGTCCATCCTGGCGGATCCACAAACGATGAACAATCTTAATAGAGTGATGGGGAGAGAGTGCAGCAGTGTGCTGTTCTGTCATTTCCCCCTCCCCTCTCCATTGAGCAGAACAGCGCTGAATGTACAGCACTCGTTCATGAATCCTTCAGTCTTTTGACGTTGGAAAGGATCATGAAAGATCCTTTCCAATGACAATTATTGCATGTGTGTACCCAGCCTTGGATCTTACAAATAAAGTTTTCTTACCAGGCCTGGATTTATGGAAAGGTCAAACTGTATATGTTGTAGCCTAGGGCAGAGAATTGTCTGGAGGTTGGAAGCTGAGCCTCTTTATTTCAGTTGTACTGTAGTGATGTAGAAATTCCAGTGTTTCTTTATGAAAGAAAAGGCTTGGGAGTGGTGGAGGCAGCAAGGCAGACCTTGTTCTACAAAATGCTAATCTATGGAGAAAAAAAAAAAGGTGATTGCACGGTGGCTCAGAGGTTGGCACTTTTGCTTATGCAGTGCTAGGTCCCAGGTTCAAATGTCAGCCAGGACACCATCTAAAGTTTGCTGGTTCTCCCCGAGTTTAGGTGGGTTTCCTCCCACATCTCAAAAACACCCATTTAGGTTAATTGACTTCCCTCTAAAATTGACCCCAGATTGTGTTATAGACATGACTATAGTAGGGACTATAGGTTGTGAGATCCTTTGAGGGGCAGCTAGTGACTTGACTATGGACTTTGCACAGCGCTGCATAATATGTCGGCGCTATATATATATAAGTGTGATGTAACAATCCATTCCGTTGTATGTCGGGGAACGCTGAGGATTCCAATTCTCACAAGAAGATGATGGAGCAAAATTTGGGATACTTAGCATTCCACAGAATCTCACCAAAAGGATATGGAGGATAAGAATAAGGAAACATCAGAGGCCACAGATAGCGTTTGAACTTTTACCAACATTTTCCCCCACAAGCTGTAATGTCTAGATATTAAGATTTATTTACTTTCAATTAGTATTGGAATTCATAGCAATGGAGGTCAGAAAGTGGGGAAAATTGTTCAAAGAATGCTGATAGAAATGGTAAACAGTAATCTTTCTGTTTTATAGTAGGATGATACATTATCTCAGATACCACAATAATAAGTCAGACGTCTAAATTACACACAACTGAAGGATGATTTTGTCCCGAATAAACCTGAAAAGTTGCATGCAGCTTCACTTGTAAATATCCCCCAGGAGTCGTAACTTTTAACATTTAACTGTAGAAAAATGGATCTACCTGAAAACAGGATTGTCTACAGTGAAACATGCCCCAAAACTGATGATAAACATGGAGAAAATAATGACAAATACTTCAGAAACATAGCAGTTATCAAGCCTTAAAAGCATGCATTTGTGCATGGGATTCAAAATCCATATTACCTATTTCTCAGCTTTATTTTACCCCAGACAATAGTCTGCTTTGTGCTTGCCTACATACATAATAGGACACATTGTCCCTGTTTCCAGGTAGTGGAAAAGGTTTGATTTATTAAGGTATGATAAGAGGTAAAATACGGTAATGTAAAGGGAAGTTGAACCTGATTAAAAAAATTAAGCAAAAAATAGCATTTTTGGTAATTTATTGAATAAAATGACCTAATAACATATCTGTGTGTAGTATAAGCAAGTGACTCTCAGTATTTGGTGTAACTGAATAGCAAACTACCTGGTACAAAATCACAGCGTCAGCTGCCATTACCGCTAAGGCTAAAATAGCCAGGTCAGCTAGGTCAGCTGGGCAGTCCATTCAAAAAAGTAGGCTGCCATATCACAAAGCATGTTAACACCTAAACCAATGCATATTACCATGAGTGTGTTGGAATGGGTTGGTGTGAATGGGTTAGCTTAGCTATGAAGCATGTGAAATAGGAAAAAAGTATTCCATATTATATTAAAATCACTTTTAAATGGGAGACATTTATGGTGCTTTTTAAAATTCTGTAGTAGTGTTGCATGCAACTAGATTTTGGGTAATTGTGTAAATTCCAAGGCATTATATTAGCGCAGGGTACACCATATATATATAGGTTTAACATCAAATCAGATATAAACCTGTGTACCAAATGATCCATTTATATGGAAACTCTTAGAACAATTTAGGTCCAGCCTTCTCATTATTAATTTTTTTATTCATTTTTAAGCCATAAAATGTCAGGTAACCCAATGCATTTCACAGCTCTATGGATAGATATTTGTAGATATGAAGTCTGATGGTTATGGTTAACTATGGTTACTAATTTGTCACCAGTAAGACATAAGTCTATACTGAGCAAAAACACAGTTCAGTCACCCCTTCACCCACTTCCCCCAGGTGTTTTTTTTGTTTTGTTTTTTTTACCAGGTAGGGTATTGTTTACATACTAAAACAAAAGAGATACCAGATTAGTGGGGGTGGGTTTGTGTCTCAGGAACTTCACAGCTGTGTTACAGTTTAAAGGCTTGCTTTCCAGAGATTCCTCTGGACTAGATTTCTATGGATTTCTGTTTTTGAACACTGATCTACATCACAGTGAAGTCTTAGTTATATTCATGTTTACATTTGTTTGTATTATGTTACTGTTTTTAGACTAAACTTTTAAGGAAAACTATACACACACACATGATCTTCAGTTTAGTAAGAATACCATAATGGGATTATTGGTGCCCAAACGTTAAACCCAGTGAACAATCAGTGTAGATAAATAGCTTGTACAACATTGTAGCCCTGGAAAATATTTTTAAACAACTATGTTGAGCTAGGGTTGTGGCATGCCTGTGCAACTGTAGGACCCCATATGGTTTTTATGTACATGTGAGAATGCACATTTTTGACATGTGCAATTGTCTACATATGTTTTTAATGGCCGTCTTGGCTTTTTTTTTTCTTTGAATTTTGGGAAAAAATTAAGTTTAGAAGTTATAGACAAACACAAAAACTTATGCTACATGTCACACAGGGACATGCAGTTGAAATAAACATGTTATATACCATTATATATAATATATAATATATATATATATATATATATATATATACTAACATTTAAGTGATTGTTTGACTGTGTGTATGGCCAAAAATTTGTTGGTGGATAAAATCAGATGGAGAGTCTTTGCACATATGTAAGTTTCCCATCTTAAAGTACTGAACTCCAAGACTTTCAAATAGAATGTGTAAGGGTTAAAATGACTATCATTTTTTTGTTGCTGTCTTTTTTTTTTTCGATGAGGAGAATCTCGATCTGTCCTGTTGACCACTGTTTCTAATATGCAAATTAAATAGAACTCCAACATTTTTAGGTTGGTAAGGAAATAAGAGGTGGGGGGAATCTTCCAATATGTAAGGCTGATGAAATTTAATTTTACATCACCTGCCAGGCAACCTAGGCAAAGCACATAATCTAGTGGGTTTCCTGTAGCTGCCAACACATGAATGAATCTTCAAATAGTTTTGTCTCCGTAATGGGAGACATGGCCAATGGGCCTTAGCTGTGACAGTTCACAAGGCTAATAAAAACTGTAGCTCTGCCCTAATACCGGAGGTGCCCATATCACTGTACAAAACACTTTCCTCCTACACCCACTTCCTCGCTGCCTGCCATGAAAGACCATTTATTTTTCTGTATTTGTATTCTTTTTTTTTGTAAATTCTTTACAAAAAAACAAACTCATAATAATAAACAATTTAAAAGAATAAAAAAAACCCACAAAAAATATAAAGTCATGTGACAGACAGAGTCTGAACTCTCCATAAAAAAGCAAGTATAAGACTTTTACATTACTAAAGAGGGAAACTACAGTAAAAGAGAGGGAAAAGGAAACAACAGTTATTCTTTGAAATTCTAGTATGTTTGCGGCTTTTATTTAAAGCACCAGACCTACTTTTGTCATTGACTTTGTTGTGTCTGTTTACAACTGTATTTTGTAAACATGTATTCTGAATAAAAGGCAGTGATAGTGTTCTAGGGCCAGATCACTTGCAAGGCAATCTGGGTTTAGGCAAGATAATCATGTGCTCAGGGCCATATCTGTGTGATGGGAAAACGTTCAAATAACAATTCCATCTTGGCTGTACTTCTGTGGCTCTCAATCTCTGATGCATCTTCTCTATTTAGCCAGTCTCTCAGTGCCATTTATTTAGTGAATGACCAGGAAATGGCCACAGAGAAAAACAAATACATACAAATGAAGGGGTATTTTAATGAAGTCAGCACTAAAAGTACAGTTCAGCTGTACTTTGCGTTGGCACTAACTTGTGTGATCATAGAAAAACTACATTGGTAGGGACAGTGATTAAAACTTCTAGTTATCAATTCATTTGTGTCAAACTTGGAGTGGTTCTTTAATAGATGCCCTGCCTCTCAAGTCTACATCTAAAAGATTATTATAATAAATAATCATTCCTGTATAGCAACAGAAAGTTTTCCATACTATACATACAGTTATTAAAGCCAAATGTATTTGCCACGTTACCAGCATGAATCACTATGTAGCCAGACAATGCTTGGCCCCGTAATGATTGCACGATCTGGGCTATGAGCCCAAACTACTATAGTTTCTCTGCAAGATATAAGAGAGCAATATTGAAGGGGCAGGATTTTACAGACTATATGCATAGTTAAAGCGAAATCATAACATAATGATGTTAGCTTTAAGGAATAACAAACTTTTATTTCCTATTTGGAAAAAAAATAGGAGAGCTAAAACCTCTGTTTTGTGATGTTCTAATGCACAAAACTGATATATATCAACCTTCAGTTTACTAATTTAGTATAACCACCCTTTTCTCTGTTATATGTATTTATTTATTTTCCTCTTTTCTTGTATGGAATTGCACCTGATCTCCTGCAGGCTAACTAAAGCCATGCTCTGTTTGAATGCATTCTATTCATGGCTGCCTGACATTTCTTTCTCCAGGTGGTAATAACAATAGTAGACCATGCCAACAAACGTATTTTCAAGCATCTACTTGTATTTTCCATGAAAAGCTTGTGTGACAGGGTGACAATACAAGAGCACAACTGGTAAACAAGTGTTGTCACCTAGTGCCCTTTCACAAGCAAATACTGTAATACCTAATGTATGCATTTACAAATTTAAAAGCATACATACGTATGTACGTTTATATAGTTAACTTTACATGTAATTTTATTAGGTTACAATGGACTTGGTCACAGCACCTAACTGATCAGAATTGATTTTCAATACTACATTAGACTAATATAAAGCTCTTCTCATAGTGGGGAAGCTAAATTAATTTGTCAGGGCTTTGTTGGTTTTAGACTTTAGTTATTTAGCACTTTCTGCATGCTTTCTCTATCCTATGTTGCTTCTGACATATATTCGCCTTCTGTCATGTAAATACAATTTTTTTGTTTCACTAATATAATTCTTTACTTCCTGCGATACTTTTTTTCTTTTGAAGAGTGAAAGTATAAAAAGGAAATTTAGAACAAGCTGCTGAGAAAAAGTAAAAAACTTGTTATGATCCTGTGAAGCCAGCTGTGAAAAAATAGGGTTACGCCCTTAAATTCTTATATAGGTTCAGACTTGTTCATCAGAATGCATCCTTTTCATTGTGTTTCTCAGCTGTACAAAACCTGTATCTTGCATTTCTCAACTTGAAGGAAGAATAGCAATGCGGTTTATTTGTATGAATAAAGTTTCAATCCTTGCCAGAGAATGCAAAGTATTGTGCAGAGTTTGGAGACAAACTACTTTGTGAGACAGAGGCCAAAGGAAGGGGGAACAAGCCAAAAAGGAAACAAGAGGAGGAGCAAACAGATGGATATAGTCTCCATTGGGTGAGGGTGTAGGGTCACTTGCATAGTTTCTCATGCAGTTTTTAGCTCATGCTCTCTACTTCACATAACTTACACTGGAGGTTTTGTGCCTTACAATATGAGAACTTAATTACAACCAGGCCCAGGAGCAACTGAGGGTAGTGATTAACTCCCCCTCAGCCAGAATGGCATGCAGTGGAGGTTTCACAAATACAGCAATGAAGCCAAATTATAACATCATGTTAGTCAATGTGGAAAAGAGCATCATATTACACTGAACAAAAGTTAAAGCAGAATAGGTACCTTAAGAATAGTCAAAAAAAGTAACAAAGATAAAAACAAAAGACAGGTATACTGTATCAACACTAAAAAAAGTAAAACATTAAATGAAAAATACCATTGTATTTGCTGCATTGTACCAATGTAAAACCTATTAAAAGAGATCTAAATTCTCTGTAGCAGATTGTTGATTTTCCTAAGCACTTTTAGCCACTATGATTTCATGGGTAAAAAATGCTTTCTGGAAAAAAAATGAATTTTCATTTCTTATTCTGGAACACGTGCCCTGCTAGTGATGCTATGCTATTCAGGAGTAGAACTAAGACTCTCAACATTTCTGGTGCCAGCAGTGGAGGGGATGTTCTTGGTGGTGGTGTTGGGGAAAGTGATTAAGAGCAGATCACTTCTTCCCAGTGCTGTGCTGACTTGCATTATATTGCCACATCCTCCTGTAGTCAAGCCATACCCGTGGCAAAGTTTATTGTTATTTTGTCAGAACTTTCAAAATATTTGAAAAAAGAATTTCTGAGAGATTTATGAGTGTTATCAGTAAATTTAGCAGTCACACAAAAACTCTTTGACCCATGGATTTTTAAAAAAGGTTAAGTATAGACACCTTGGGCTCTATTTTTTAAAACAGGGAACTTTCCAGGTCCATGTCTTACATTGGTAGTAATCGATTCCTATCAGAACTGGTGACGAAGAATGTTCTGAAGCCATTAAAAAAGCACCACAGTTTACTAGAGAATGATTCAGTTGTGACACCTTAGCATTTGTCTTGGTGTTGAAATGGACCATGCCTGTGTACTTTCTAAAACAGTGCTAAATTAGAGGTTCTGTCTCTACTGTAATCCCTTAATAGTGTACTATAGTGTACTTTACCACTTCGAAGAGAAGTGGTAAAGTACACTATAGACCCAGCTTCATAATAAAAGAGTAGCACCTGGCATTTTTGAAAACAGATTGTTGCATAGGTCTTCAAAGGGTTGTATGTAGCCAGTTTTACCAACAGTTTTACCAATTAAAATGTAAGTTTTCATCTTTCAGAATAACAGTCCATTGAGCTGTCATAGATATTAGATAGGGGTGTTTCCACATAATGAAACGGGGTTGGCCTATAACTGTATAATCGAAATTCTACCTAAACTGGGGAAGCTGTGGCAATAGAAAAGCTAGAGACTAGTCATTAGTTTTAATTTTAGATAGTTAGTGAACTTTATGGCAGATCATTTTCTTATTTGTTCTGTAGGTGTCCAAATGGACCAAGCCTGTGTATTTTCCAAACAAAAGTATTAAATTAGGGGGTCTGCCTCTAATATAATTCTTAGATAAATTCCTATAGACATCAATTGTGGAAGTTATGGACCTTTCAACAGTATTACTGTGGTCACCCTGCAGCTATTTACACCAGCATTGACTTCATCATTCCATGCTTCACAGAGTGCCCCTGATTCATCATTGAAATCCGCGATCGCGGGAAGCGCGATAATACGCGCGACCCGCGATCGCGGATTACCGCGTCCGGGAATCGAGTGCGCGCGTCCACTCGCATCCTGAATCTGCCGGCCGGATTCCTGCCATGCGCAATAGGGGTCGCGAATCTGCCAATTAAGGC